>NC_090256.1:85473164-85545664 GCF_037325665.1 Littorina saxatilis | reverse complement strand
ACCCTAACCCTAACCCTAACCCTAACCCTAACCCTAACCCTAACCCTAACCCTAACCCTAACCCTAACCCTAACCCTAACCCTAACCCTAACCCTAACCCTAACCCTAACCCTAACCCTAACCCTAACCCTAACCCTAACCCTAACCCTAACCCTAACCCTAACCCTAACCCTAACCCTAACCCTAACCCTAACCCTAACCCTAACCCTAACCCTAACCCTAACCCTAACCCTAACCCTAACCCTAACCCTAACCCTAACCCTAACCCTAACCCTAACCCTAACCCTAACCCTAACCCTAACCCTAACCCTAACCCTAACCCTAACCCTAACCCTAACCCTAACCCTAACCCTAACCCTAACCCTAACCCTAACCCTAACCCTAACCCTAACCCTAACCCTAACCCTAACCCTAACCCTAACCCTAACCCTAACCCTAACCCTAACCCTAACCCTAACCCTAACCCTAACCCTAACCCTAACCCTAACCCTAACCCTAACCCTAACCCTAACCCTAACCCTAACCCTAACCCTAACCCTAACCCTAACCCTAACCCTAACCCTAACCCTAACCCTAACCCTAACCCTAACCCTAACCCTAACCCTAACCCTAACCCTAACCCTAACCCTAACCCTAACCCTAACCCTAACCCTAACCCTAACCCTAACCCTAACCCTAACCCTAACCCTAACCCTAACCCTAACCCTAACCCTAACCCTAACCCTAACCCTAACCCTAACCCTAACCCTAACCCTAACCCTAACCCTAACCCTAACCCTAACCCTAACCCTAACCCTAACCCTAACCCTAACCCTAACCCTAACCCTAACCCTAACCCTAACCCTAACCCTAACCCTAACCCTAACCCTAACCCTAACCCTAACCCTAACCCTAACCCTAACCCTAACCCTAACCCTAACCCTAACCCTAACCCTAACCCTAACCCTAACCCTAACCCTAACCCTAACCCTAACCCTAACCCTAACCCTAACCCTAACCCTAACCCTAACCCTAACCCTAACCCTAACCCTAACCCTAACCCTAACCCTAACCCTAACCCTAACCCTAACCCTAACCCTAACCCTAACCCTAACCCTAACCCTAACCCTAACCCTAACCCTAACCCTAACCCTAACCCTAACCCTAACCCTAACCCTAACCCTAACCCTAACCCTAACCCTAACCCTAACCCTAACCCTAACCCTAACCCTAACCCTAACCCTAACCCTAACCCTAACCCTAACCCTAACCCTAACCCTAACCCTAACCCTAACCCTAACCCTAACCCTAACCCTAACCCTAACCCTAACCCTAACCCTAACCCTAACCCTAACCCTAACCCTAACCCTAACCCTAACCCTAACCCTAACCCTAACCCTAACCCTAACCCTAACCCTAACCCTAACCCTAACCCTAACCCTAACCCTAACCCTAACCCTAACCCTAACCCTAACCCTAACCCTAACCCTAACCCTAACCCTAACCCTAACCCTAACCCTAACCCTAACCCTAACCCTAACCCTAACCCTAACCCTAACCCTAACCCTAACCCTAACCCTAACCCTAACCCTAACCCTAACCCTAACCCTAACCCTAACCCTAACCCTAACCCTAACCCTAACCCTAACCCTAACCCTAACCCTAACCCTAACCCTAACCCTAACCCTAACCTAACCCTAACCCTAACCCTAACCCTAACCCTAACCCTAACCCTAACCCTAACCCTAACCCTAACCCTAACCCTAACCCTAACCCTAACCCTAACCCTAACCCTAACCCTAACCCTAACCCTAACCCTAACCCTAACCCTAACCCTAACCCTAACCCTAACCCTAACCCTAACCCTAACCCTAACCCTAACCCTAACCCTAACCCTAACCCTAACCCTAACCCTAACCCTAACCCTAACCCTAACCCTAACCCTAACCCTAACCCTAACCCTAACCCTAACCCTAACCCTAACCCTAACCCTAACCCTAACCCTAACCCTAACCCTAACCCTAACCCTAACCCTAACCCTAACCCTAACCCTAACCCTAACCCTAACCCTAACCCTAACCCTAACCCTAACCCTAACCCTAACCCTAACCCTAACCCTAACCCTAACCCTAACCCTAACCCTAACCCTAACCCTAACCCTAACCCTAACCCTAACCCTAACCCTAACCCTAACCCTAACCCTAACCCTAACCCTAACCCTAACCCTAACCCTAACCCTAACCCTAACCCTAACCCTAACCCTAACCCTAACCCTAACCCTAACCCTAACCCTAACCCTAACCCTAACCCTAACCCTAACCCTAACCCTAACCCTAACCCTAACCCTAACCCTAACCCTAACCCTAACCCTAACCCTAACCCTAACCCTAACCCTAACCCTAACCCTAACCCTAACCCTAACCCTAACCCTAACCCTAACCCTAACCCTAACCCTAACCCTAACCCTAACCCTAACCCTAACCCTAACCCTAACCCTAACCCTAACCCTAACCCTAACCCTAACCCTAACCCTAACCCTAACCCTAACCCTAACCCTAACCCTAACCCTAACCCTAACCCTAACCCTAACCCTAACCCTAACCCTAACCCTAACCCTAACCCTAACCCTAACCCTAACCCTAACCCTAACCCTAACCCTAACCCTAACCCTAACCCTAACCCTAACCCTAACCCTAACCCTAACCCTAACCCTAACCCTAACCCTAACCCTAACCCTAACCCTAACCCTAACCCTAACCCTAACCCTAACCCTAACCCTAACCCTAACCCTAACCCTAACCCTAACCCTAACCCTAACCCTAACCCTAACCCTAACCCTAACCCTAACCCTAACCCTAACCCTAACCCTAACCCTAACCCTAACCCTAACCCTAACCCTAACCCTAACCCTAACCCTAACCCTAACCCTAACCCTAACCCTAACCCTAACCCTAACCCTAACCCTAACCCTAACCCTAACCCTAACCCTAACCCTAACCCTAACCCTAACCCTAACCCTAACCCTAACCCTAACCCTAACCCTAACCCTAACCCTAACCCTAACCCTAACCCTAACCCTAACCCTAACCCTAACCCTAACCCTAACCCTAACCCTAACCCTAACCCTAACCCTAACCCTAACCCTAACCCTAACCCTAACCCTAACCCTAACCCTAACCCTAACCCTAACCCTAACCCTAACCCTAACCCTAACCCTAACCCTAACCCTAACCCTAACCCTAACCCTAACCCTAACCCTAACTAACCCTAACCCTAACCCTAACCCTAACCCTAACCCTAACCCTAACCCTAACCCTAACCCTAACCCTAACCCTAACCCTAACCCTAACCCTAACCCTAACCCTAACCCTAACCCTAACCCTAACCCTAACCCTAACCCTAACCCTAACCCTAACCCTAACCCTAACTCCAAATAAATCCAATTAATTCCAAATAATTGTAAATAATTCCCAATAAATCCTATAAATTCCAAATAATTCCAAAAGGGTAACCTCGACCTTTACCAGGCTATAAATAACTCCAAATAAATCCAATTAATTCCAAATAATTGTAAATAATTCCCAATAAATCCTATAAATTCCAAATAATTCCAAAAGGGTAACCTCGACCTTTACCAGGCTATAAATAACTCCAAATAAATCCAATTAATTCCAAATAATTGTAAATAATTCCCAATAAATCCTATAAATTCCAAATAATTCCAAAAGGGTAACCTCGACCTTTACCAGGCTATAAATAACTCCAAATAAATCCAATTAATTCCAAATAATTGTAAATAATTCCCAATAAATCCTATAAATTCCAAATAATTCCAAAAGGGTAACCTCGACCTTTACCAGGCTATAAATAACTCCAAATAAATCCAATTAATTCCAAATAATTGTAAATAATTCCCAATAAATCCTATAAATTCCAAATAATTCCAAAAGGGTAACCTCGACCTTTACCAGGCTATAAATAACTCCAAATAAATCCAATTAATTCCAAATAATTGTAAATAATTCCCAATAAATCCTATAAATTCCAAATAATTCCAAAAGGGTAACCTCGACCTTTACCAGGCTATAAATAACTCCAAATAAATCCAATTAATTCCAAATAATTGTAAATAATTCCCAATAAATCCTATAAATTCCAAATAATTCCAAATAACTCCAACTATAACAAATTAATTCACAATAATTCCAATTATTTCCCCATCAATCCAATTTGTTTCAAATAAATCCAATTAATTCCAAATAATTGTAAATAATTCCAAATAAATCCTATAAATTCCCAATAATTCCAAAAAACTCCAACTATAACCAATTAATTGAAAATAATTCCAATAATTTTCGCAATAAATCCAATTTGTTGTAAATAAATTCAATTATTTCCAAATACTTTCAAATAAATCCAATTTAATTCCAAATAATTCTACGTAAGGATTAGGGTTCGGGTTAGGATTAAACGTAAATCCTAATACTTCCAAATGATCCCAAATAATTCCAAATAAATCCAATTAATACCAAATTATTCCAATTAATTCTAATTATTTCCAAGTAATTCCAATAATTACATTGATTCCAAATAAATCCAATTAATTACAAATAATTCCAATTCTTTTCAAATAATTCAAATTCTTTCCAAATAATTCCAAATAAATCCAATAAATTCCAAATAATTGCACATAATTCCAAATAAATCCTATAATTTCCAAATAATTGCAAATAATTCCAATTATTTCCAAATAATTCTAATTTGTTTTAAATAAATCTCATTAATTCCAAATAATTCCACAATAAATCCTAATCATTCCAAATGATTACAAATGATCCTAATTAATTATAAGTAAATTCAGTTTATTGCAAATATTTGCAAATCATTCTTACAAAATCCTAATAATTCCAAATGATTCCAAATAATTCCAAATACATCCACTTAATTCCAAATAATTCCAATTAATTTCAAATAAATCACAATAATTCCAATTTATTCCCAACCATTCCAAATATTTGCTATTAATTCCCATTAATTCAAAATAAATCCAATTAAATCCAAATAATTATAAATAATTCCATTTAATTCCACTTAAATAAAAACAATGTTAACTAATTCCACTTAATTACAGTTATTTCAATTAATTACAAATAATGTTAAATAATTACACTTAATGACACTTATTCCCACTTACTTAAAATTATTTCCAGGCAATTCCAATACATTCCACCGAATTCCACTTATTTCCAATTAAATATACTTAATTCCAAATATGTACAATTAAGTATAATTAATTCCAAATAAATCCACATAATTCCATTTCCTTACAATTAATTGCACTTAATTCCACTTCATTACACTTAATTACATTTCATTCCAGAATATTCCACTCAATTACATTTACTTCCACATACTTTCAATGATTTTAATTAAATTCTATTTAATTCCACTTATTATAATTATATCCACTTCATTAACCGTAAATACAATTAATTACACTTAATTACACTTATTTACATTTATTTTCCTACACTTAATAACACTTAATTACATTTAATTCCACTTAATTCCACTTAATTCCACTTAATTCCACTGAATTCCAATTAATTCTACTTCATTACACTTTAGTACACTTTTTTACACTTAACTCGAATTAATTGTAATTAATTCCACTTCATTCCACCTAATTCCAGTTAAATACACTTAATTCCAATTTATTTACACTTAATTACACTTAATTACACTTGATTCCAATTAATTACAAATAATGACCCTTAATTACATTTACTTACACTTCGTTACACACTTAAATACACTTAATTCCAATTACTTACAATTAATTACAAATAATGACACTTAATTAAACTTATAATTACCTTTCAGTACACTTAATTACAATTAATTAAAATTAATTACACTTAATTACACTTAATTACACTTAAGTACACTTAATTACACTTAGTTACAGTTTATTACACTTTATTACAACTAGGGTTAGGGTTAGGGTTAGGGTTCGGTTTAGGGTTAGGTTTTATGTTGCAACTGTTATACTTTGCTGTGCTCCTCGAACTTTTACACAAAAAATTGGCGGTAAAAAGAATAAAGGCAAGCCCATTAAAACTGTTCACTTTAATGTGTTCGGAAGCTCGTGTGGATGCTTTACACAAAACAATTTCACATAAAAAAACCTTAATTTGAAAGTTACAGCCATTCTGTTCTAAAAATACCACCAAAAATGTCTAATAAAATCATAACTAATTCCATGATCCCTTTTTGGGGGTGTGTGCGCATATTGTTAATTAATCGCCTTGGGCCAACCAACACTTCTGCAGTCTCCCAACATCTTCAAAGTAGGCTTTTACCTCGTCATAATGTCAATCTCAAAATTCACATTTTCTTCCAAGAACTAAAAATCTTTATTATCACTTTTCTCCAATTGTATTACTTTTATTTTATAGCCATCATAGTCACAGACTAGATGCATCAAACAGATTTTAAAAAGACCCAAAACTTAATTTTTTATGAATATTTTACACCCTTTTCACTTGGCGTACCAAACAAAAAACTCTAAAAAAATTCACAACTAATTGCATGTTCGCTTTTTGAGGGTGTGCACATATTGTTAATTACTCGCCTTGATGTAACCGCCACTACTGCAGTCTCCAACAGCTTCAAACTAGGCTTTTCCCTCTTCATAATGTCAATCTCCAAAATCACACATTCTCTTCTAAGAACAAAAAATCTTCATTTTTCACTTTTCTAAACTTTTCTTACTTTCAGAGCTTAGCCAAAATAGTCACAGACTAGATGCATCAAACAAGTTTTAAAAAGATCAAAAACTCAATTTGTTATGAATATTTTACACCTTTTTCTCTTGGTGTACCTAACCAAAAAGGCTAAAAAATCATAACTAATTCCATGTTCACTTTTTGGGGGTAGGCGCAGATTGTTAATGACTCGCCTTGAGGTAACCAACACTACTGCTGTCTAAAACAGCTTCAAACTAGGCGTTTACCTCTTCATAATGTCAACCTGCAAAATCACTAATTCTCTTCCAAGAACAAAAATTTTTCATTTTTCACTTTTCTCAACTTTTATTACTTTCAGTGCTTACCAATAATAGTCACAGACTAGATGCATCAAACAGATTTCAAAAAGACCCAAAACTCAATTTGTTATGAATATTTTACACCTTTTTCTCTTGGCGTACCTAACCAAAAAGGCTAAAAAATCATAACTAATTCCATGTTCACTTTTTGGGGGTAGGCGCAGATTGTTAATGACTTGCCTTGAGGTAACAAACACTTCAGTAGTCTGAAACATCATCAAACCAGGCTTTTACCTCTTCAAAATGTCAACCTGCAAAATCACTCATTCTCTTTCTAGAACAAAAAATCTTCATTTTTCACTTTTCTCAAATTTTCTAGCTTTCAGTGTATACCCATCATGCTCACAGACTAGATGCATCAAACAGATTTCAAAAATAACCAAACCTGGATTTCTTATGAATTGCAATAACACTCATTATCTTCCAACAAAAAAAAATCTTCATTTTTCACTTTTCTCAAATTATCTAACTTTGTGTGCATAACCATCATGCTCACAAACTATATGCATCCATCAAAAACATAAACACATAAAATACTGATTGTTTGAACAATATTTAACACCTTAGGGTTAGGGTTAGGGTTAGGGTTAGGGTTGACAACAATCACTTTGTGTTGGTGATAAGTGTTCACTATAGAAATTCAAGTACAATATTAATAAGATATATAATTAGCCAAAAAGGTATAAGTTAGGGATCAGGATTAGGGAATAGGATTACCGTAAGGCATGAGGGTTAGCCAATAGATTAGGGTTAGCAATAAAATTAGGGTTAAGGTTAGCTTTATGAATAAGGATTAGGAATAACACTAACTCTTAGGATTAGGGTAAAAATCAGAGATTATTCATTAAGGTTAGGAATAAACGTTAGGGATAAAAGATTAGGGTGTTCAAAGCATAAGGATTAGGGCAAAGATTAGGGTTCCTGTTTCTGTTAGCCATAAGGATTAGCATGAGGAATAAGGAAATAGGGTGAGGATTAGGGTTAGGGATAAGGGTTAGGGATAAGAGATTAGGGTGAGAATTAGGGTTAGGGATAAGGGTTAGGGATAAGGGATTAGGGTGAGAATTACGGTTAGGAGTAAGAAGTAGGGTTATGGATAAGGATTTGGGTCAGGGATAAGGATTTGGGTCAGGGATAAGGATTTGGGTCAGGAATAAGGGTTAGGCACAAGAGATTAGGGTTAGGATTAGGGTTAGGGATAAGAGTGAGGATTAGTATTAGGGATAAAAGTTAGGGATAGGGTTCGGGATAAGGGTTAGGGTCAAGGTTAGTGTTAGAAATAAGGATTAGGGATAAGGGATAAAATAATAGCATGAGGATTAGGGTTAGGGTGAGGATTAGGGTTAGGGTGAGGATTAGTATTAGGGATAAAAGTTAGGGATAAGGGAATAGGTTGAGGATTAGTGTTAGGGATAAGGGAATAGGGTAGGATTAGGGTGAGGGATAAGGGAATATGAATAAGGATTAGGTATAAGGTTAGGGTTAGGGTTGCAGATAAGGATTAGGGATAAGGGAATAGGGTGAGAATAAGGGATAAGAAAATAGGGTAAGGCTTCAGGATAAGAGAATAGGCTGAAGATTAGTGTTAGGGATAAGGGATAAGGGAATAGGGTTAGGGATAAGGATTAGGGATTAGGGTTAGGGATAAGGATTAGGGTTAGGGATTAGGGTTAGGGATAAGAATTACGGTTAGAGATAAGGGTTAGGGATTAGGGCTAGGGATAAGAATTAGGGTTAGGGATTAGGGCTAGGGATAAGGGAATAGGGATAATGGAATAGGGTTAGGGATAAGGATTATTGATAAGGGAATAGGGTGATAATTAGGGTTAGGAATAATGGAATAGGGTTAGGGATAATGGAATAGGGTAAGGATTAGTGTTAGGGATAAGGATTAGGGTTAGGGATAATGGAATAGGGTAAGGATTAGTGTTAGGGATAAGGATTAGGGATAAGGGAATAGGGTGAGGCATAGGCATTAGGGTTAGGGTTAGGGATAAGAGAATAGGGTGAGGATTAGGGTTAGGGATACGGAAATAGGGTAAGGGTAAGGGTTAGGGTTAGGGTTAGGGTTAGGGTTGCAGATAAGGGTTAGGGATAATGGAATTAGGGTGAGAATTAGGGATAAGAAAATAGGGTAAGGCTTCAGGATAAGGGAATAGGCTTAGGGTTAGTGTTAGGGATAAGGGATTAGGGTAAAGGATAAGGGAATAGGGTTAGGGATAAGGATTAGGGTTAGGGATAAGGATTAGGGTTAGGGATAAGAATTAGGGTTAGAGATAAAGATTAGGGTTACGGTTAGGGTTAGGGATAAGGATTAGGGATTAGGGTTAGGGATAAGAATTAGTGTTAGGGATAAGGATTAGGGTTAGGGATTAGGGCTAGGGATAATGGAATAGGGTTAGGGATAAGGATTATTGATAAGAGAATAGGATGATAATTACGTTAGGAATAATGGAATAGGGTTAGGAATAATGGAATAGGTCAGGATTAGTGTTAGGGATAAGGATTAGGGTTAGGGATAAGGATTAGGGTTAGGGATAAGGATTAGGGTGACGATTAGGGTTAGGGTTAGGGTTAGGGTTAGGGTTAGGGTTAGGGATAAGGATTAGGGTTAGGGATAAGGATTAGGGTTAGGGATTAGGATTAGGGTTAGGGTTAGGGATAAGGGAATAGGGTGAGGATTAGGGTTAGGGATAAGGATGAAGGATAAGGGAATAGGGTGAGGATTAGGGTTAGGAATAAGGGATTAGGGTTAGGGATTAGGGTAAGGACCCTACTGTACAAATCAAGAAATAGGTAAAAAAATGAAAAAAATAATAAAATTGCCAAAAATTAGTAAAAAGACAACAGAATAACCAAGTTGAAGCAAAAATGAAATTGTATTATTTTAAATAAAAAAATGTAAGCACAAAAAGTTTAAAGAAAAAGGAATACAAGTTTTTCACTAAACTTGACTGACTTGACCTACTTCTTTTACTCACTTTACTTACTGACTTGAAGTAGTTGACCTCTGTGCTTGACCTAGTTACCAGATTGCCTTACTTGACTAACTTATTTGACCTATATTTTGACTTATTTCACCCATTTAAGTAACTTGACCTACTTACTTGAATGATTTGACTAATTTGACCCAAAAACTTCACCTACTTATTTGACTGACTGACTGACTGACTGACTGACTGACTGACTGATTGACTGATTTGACCTATTGAGTTCACAAACCTACTTGACGTATTTACTTGACTAACTAAGCTAATCAAAAAAATTGACCGAATGACTTAAGTAAATCTGATCAAAACTGACCTATTTACAGACTGAGCTACTGACTGACCTACTTACAGACTCATTCAATGACCTACTTAAGGCTGACCTACTTACAGACTTTGGTGCCACCCAGTCACCCAGCAAGCCACCCAATAAGGCAGCCAGCCAATAAGGCAGCCAACCAAATAGCCAGCCAACCAATTAGCCAGCTAACCAGCCAATTACCCATCCAACCAATTAGCCAGCCAGCTAGCCAACCAACCAGTCGGCGAACCAACCAACCAACCAACCAACCAACCAACCAACCAACCAACCAACCAACCAACCAACCAACCAACCAAATGTCTTACTTAGTGATTTACTGAGTAGTGACTTACTGACTTACTTACGTAGTTACTGACTTACTGATTACTTACTTATTACTTACTGATTGCTTACTTACTGATTACTTACTTACATACTTACTTACTTACTTAGTAATGACTTACCTACTTACTTACTTACTTACTTACTTACTTACTTACTTACTTACTTACTTACTTACTTACTTACTTACTTACTTACTTACTTACTTACTTACTTACTTACTTACTTACTGACTTAGTAACTAACTAACTAACCTACTTAACTGACCTACTTAATGACCCAATTCATTGCTTATTTACTTGTATTACGTTGTTTGGTAGCTACTAATTGACTCTTTAAAATGTTTAGTAATTGCACGAAGTTTTATTCTTAAATGGTTTTATTCTGATTTGGTGTGATTTGCAAATCGTACTATATCAACCCCCCGGGCCGCAGGCCTTGGATACAGTGATTGAAAAAAAAGCGATGTTCTCAAATGGTTCAATTCTTATTTGGTCTGACTCTGAAGTGTTACAGGTATACTTCTCCCCCTGGCCGCAGGCCTAGGATTAAAAAAAAAAAAAAAAAATTATTAAGGGGAGATAATGACGTGTTCTTTGCACAGTTTTTGCTGACAGGAGTTGCTCCCCTTTGACCGTTGGCTGCATTTTATTGACTGTTTTGTCTCATTTTTGTAAATGTTTTTATTTTCTTTAGGGGAGATAATTACGTGTTCTTAGCACTGTTTTTGCTGACAGGAGTTGCTCCCCTTTGACTGTTGGCTGCATTTTATTGACTGTTTTGTCCCATTTTTGTAAATGTTTTTATTTCCTTTAGGGGAGATAATTACGTGTTCTTAGCACTGTTTTTGCTGACAGGAGTTGCTCCCCTTTGACCGTTGGCTGCATTTTATTGACTGTTTTGTCCCATTTTTGTAAATGTTTTTATTTTCTTTAGGGGAGATAATTACGTGTTCTTAGCACTGTTTTTGCTGACAGGAGTTGCTCCCCTTTGACCGTTGGCTGCATTTTATTGACTGTTTTGTCCCATTTTTGTAAATGTTTTTATTTCTTTTAGGGGAGATAATTACGTGTTCCTAGCACTGTTTTTGCTGACAGGAGTTGCTTCCCTTTGACCGTTGGCTGCATTTTATTGATTGTTTTGTTTTATTTTTGTAAATGTTTTATTTTCTTTAGGGGAGATAATTACGTGTTCTTAGCACTGTTTTTGCTGACAGGAGTTGCTCCCCTTTGACAGTTTTGCCTCTTTTTACTTTTACTTTTAAATTATTTTATTTATGGGAGCTAATTACGGTTTTTTTTGGGACAGATTTTTTGACAGGAGTTGCTTCCCTTGGACCATTTCTTTCAGCCAGCCTGCCAGCCAGCCAGCCAGCCAGCCAGCCAGCCAGCCAGCTAGCCAGCCCATTTCTTTCAGCCAGCCAACCAGCCAGCCAGACCATTTCTTTCAGCCAGCCAACCAGCCAGCCAACCAGCCCATTTCTTTCAGCCAGCCAACCAGCCAGCCAGACCATTTCTTTCAGCCAGCCAACCAGCCAGCCAGCCAGACCATTTCTTTCAGCCAGCCAACCAGCCAGCCAGCCAGACCATTTCTTTCAGCCAGCCAACCAGCCAGCCAGACCATTTCTTTCAGCCAGCCAACCAGCCAGCCAACCAGCCCATTTCTTTCAGCCAGCCAACCAGCAAGCCAGACCATTTCTTTCAGCCAGCCAACCAGCCAGCCAGCCTGCCCATTTCTTTCAGCCAGCCAGCCAGCCAGCCAGCCAGCCAGCCCATTTCGTTCTTTCAGCCAGCCAGCCAGCCAGCCAGCCAGCCAGCCAGCCAGCCCATTTCGTTCTTTCAGCCAGCCAGCCAACCAGCCAGCCAGCCAACCAGCCCATTTCAGCCAACCAGACCATTTCTTTCAGCCAGCCAGCCAACCAGCCAGCCCAACCAGCCCATATCTTTCAGCCAACCATCCAGCCAACCATCCAGCCATCCTGCCCATTTCTTCCAGCCAACCAGCCAGCCAACCAGCCAGCCAACCAGCCCATTCCGTTATTTCAGCCAGCCAGCCAGCCAGCCAGCCAGCCCATTCTGTTATTTCAGCCAGCAACCAACCAGACCATTTCTTTTAGCCAGCCAGCCAGCCAGCCAGCCAGCCAGCCAGCCAGCCAGCCAGCCAGCCAGCCACCCATTTCACGTAGTATATGACATTGACCTTTTTGTTCTCAAATGGGGCAACTATTCTCAAATGGGGCAAAAATTCCGGAATGGGCTTTGTTATTCTGAAATGGAGCAAAAATTCCGGAATGGGACTTTATTATTCCGGAATGGGTCACGTATTCTTAAATAGTAATATTCTCAAATGGGGCAAGCAAAAATTCCGGAATGGGACTTTATTATTCCGGAATGGGTCACGTATTCTTAAATAGTAATATTCTTAAATGGGGCAAGCAAAAATTCCGGAATGGGACTTTATTATTCCGGAATCGGGCATTTACGTATTTCATATTCTCAAATGGTACAAATATTTTTAGGGCTACAACATTTTTGGGGGGTTGTTGCGCATTGCAGGGCAGAAAAATCCCGGAAAACCCCTGCGAGGGTCGTTAATATCTGCAAAAGATACACAAAACATGACCCGCCCAATCGCCAATCCCCAAATAATGTTTTTCACGTCATTTCACACTATTTTTGGATGCATAGTCGTGGTTGCCTCCCTTACCAAAGTCATTCAGAGTTGCTTCCCTTGGACCCTTTTCATCACAATGCCGCCATTTCTTGTCTGCATTTTGTTTACAGCGTTTTCTTTTTGTTTTCGCCTTTTTTACCCTTCTTATCATGGTAAGCAGTCACATTACTTATTTATGCTTCCATTCATTACATTTTACAGGCATTTTCTTGCTTATTTTACCCGTTTTTTAACATTTTCAGCCTCGTGGCAAAATGTTTTTCTGAGGGGAGCTAAATGCGCTTTCTTCTTACAATTTTTGCTAACAGGAGTTGCTCCCCTTAGACCGTTAGCTTCATTTTGCTCGTTCTTTTACCGCATTTCAACTATTTTATATTAAGGGAGCTAATTTACTTTTTTTTTTACAGGTTTTTTCACAGCCGTTGCTTCCTTTGGACCACTACCTACACTTTTTCCATCGATTTTTGCAAATGCAAGGTTAGTTTTTTTAGCTTTTTTATTTGTTTCTTTTTGGCTCACGTAAGTGTAGCCTATGCGATCGTAACTTTGTCTGTCTGTGCGTGCGTGTGTGTGTGCGTGTATTCACGACTTTTTTCCGTGACCTTTCGGATTTCATGGGGGCTGCCATTTTGTTCTCATCTCCTCAGTGTGTTCCGGTCTGAAACCGGTTTAAAACACCACTAGGCGGAAACCCCAAAACAATGACGGCCGCCTTTTTCGAAATAACATTTTCAGAGATTGTACACAAAAACAACGCCCGAACGGAAAGACAGAATGTGTCTTTCGCTAGATTGCAAGTCAGGCTTTTCACTTTTCCGATGAAGACAACCGCTGAGAGTGAAGAAACGACGCTGTTCGACTTCAAAATCTCCAGTCGCAGACGACCTTCGCTTTCGCAGTACAGTCTATAGGCAGGTGCAATGTTACTCATTTTGATCAGCTCGTTTACGTATATTTTTTGCATTCAGATCAATTAGAATGATTGGAATCAAAGCAGGAATAACTTCGGCATGCAAATGCATTTATTTGGCGAAATCAGTACAGCAGTAAGCTAGATTTTTTCCCTTCAGTTTGTTTGCGTGACTGAATTTTGTCTTCAAGAATGTACCACTTGCTTGATTTTGATTGTTTGTTCAGCTCATTGGCACGAAATGCATCTTGCAAAATATCAATTTGTTGAATGAAAACGGAATAAGTGACGTTCTAACATTTATCTGCTTGCAAAAACAATCGCAAGGATAGATCTATCTGCTTCATTGACAGACAGATTTTCATTGAATTTAAAAAGCATGACTCGGTTTGCAGGCTCTCCGATTAGATCTATCTAGTGTTTGTGTTCTTAGATTTATTGGCCATGTGGGCGATCATAACACAGTGTTGGTTTGTGCTGGTGCAATCTGCAGATCAAAGGGGATTGACCACATGGTGATGCAGTGATCAATGCAACTTGTGTTCACCACTCAATGCCTTCTACCAATCTCAATGGCAAAACGAAAGGTACAGTAACATGCTTGTGATTTCACATTATGTAATGTCTCTGGCGATCAACATAGTTTTTAACTCTAGTCTAACTGATCATGCTTATTACTATTAGTATTCAATTACATACGATATATTCTCCGCCCCAGCTCCACCCTCACCCCATAGCACTGCCAATCAGCCTCTACACTACAGTCCAACAACTACACCTCTAAAAGCCCCCCCCCCCCCCCGCCTACCCTCCGTGCAACATATGGTCATAGGGAGTGCTCTAATTGTTCCAGAACATACCCGACCACACTCATACACAGGGTACTGACAAAGGAACTTTTTTTTCAGTCTCCATCAGGGCTGTCACCTAATATATGCAGACAGGTGTAACGGACGTTTTAGCAGCCACTGTACCACACATGTCATAAGGTAAATATAGGTATGTTAGTATATTTACAAACTGTTCACTCTGTTGGTTTTTCTTGCAGCATTTATTCAGAAACTCTGTAAATTGTGGCAATTACATATGCAGACGTTCAACTTATTATTGAAGAAATAGAATCAAAATTGGTTTATTAAGTATTTGAATTTTGATCATGTGATCAGAGAAACAGTTTCTTGAACAGCTAAGCTACAAGTGAAGTACAAGGACAACAACATAAACAGGTGACTGGAGACTCAGGCATTGTTTTGTTTTTTAAATATGCACAGCAATGTTTACTCAGTACTGGGGGGGGGGTGGATTTAAAGTGTTCTTTTGGCTTCCAGAGAGGTGCTACGCCTGTTAAGATGGAAATGAAATAGAATAGTTGATGGTAAGGGTTATCACAAAACAGCAAGAATAATGTTGCATGCCTGTATTTTCAGTTTGAGTTTAAAAAAAAATTAAATACTAGTTTTCTGATTAGCTATAATTCACGTGAGAATATTATAAGATGCTACCTTTTTAAAAATTTTTTTATAAGATTAGCTCATTGAGTCTGACAGGAACATAATTGAGGAATGCTTATAATTTCTTGGCCAGCTAAAAAAAAAATTAAAACCCTTGAAATGAAGTTTACGCAGGTTAGATGTGAGGATATCTTAATTGGGATAATGCATTTACCAGTAATTACAACGAGAGATTTACTTAGAAAAACTGAAGTCATTCATAAACAATAATTATGATTACAATCACAGAGTAAGGGGAAACATGGCCTTTGGTCTGGAACAGTAGCTGGAATGGTCTACTTGTCAAACCTGCCTGAATGTGCTTTTTTATTTTTGTATACCTAGTGTGAACGACGTTTAGGTATTTGCAGACTAATTATTGTATTGCTGTTGTTTGTTTGTGAGTTATGTTATGGTGTGTCCTAAATTGGTCGGAATTTGTTGTGTAACAGTATGTTCTCATTTGTAATTTGTTTCTCCATGACCCCAGAGGAACAGACTTCATATTAAAACCTTGAGACCCTGAAAATACTTGCATACTAATTTTTTTTTTTTATTGGGGATAGGCAAGCTCTTGAATTCTTCAAGCCTTGAGAAACTTTCCAGTCTGATATACATGTACCAGAAAAAAGTGTGATCCTAACAATAACATGAATACTTAATTCAATATGTGCAGGAGCTACTTCGGCAGACCCATATGGCTAGTATCACAATGCAGGGAAGGTGAGTTCATTGATTTATGTTTTTTCCACCTTTTCTGTGTTTGATGTCAGCCGTGATTACCCAATGAGAACTTCAAAACATGTTGCTGATATGCGAAAACCCAACCATCACATCTGATGTAGTTGTGTAGCCCATCTAGAGGATAGAACATCTAATTTCGTGATAGCATAGCAATGTTGTGTACCTGACTAAATCTCTGCACATCACAGTGAAGTCTTACTTTATGATCATATGATTCAATATCCCCCCCCTCCCCCCGACTAAACAACGAAGAGCAGGCACTACACACTCACATAACTACCAACTCCACAATGTCATTTCAGAATCAAGCAATCAGGAGAATGAAAGGATTCACCAGTGCTCCGCCACTCGGTTGGATAGCCATCACTATGCACAACAAAATCCATTATTGAGGGTTTCTTGGTCGTTTCTGAAGCTAGGGCTTGGAAGCTTCACATACAAATATTCCTAAAAAAATCCTTGTCCTTGAGTAAGATTCCCAGTGAATGGGGCCGAAAACAACAAAAATGAATACTATTTTTTTTTTAAATCAAAACATTGTTAAATTTGTTATCTTACTCATTGTGAAAGTCTGACCAAATCTGCGACATTGAGGCAAACAAGTTGGGGTGGGCCTTTAACTAAATACTCTGAAATCAGCAGCTGCTTTAAGTAATTGTATGTGTGTTGTCATTATGTACTGCTTGCACTAAATGCATTTTCTTTATCTCCTCAGAATCGAGCCACCCAGAGAAAGACCATTGACATGCAGGGCGCATAGTAAAACATATAGAATTATGGCCTGCAAGTCGGTCGACAGGTGCCAGCCATTTTCATCATAACAAGCAATGCAGATTATAGTTCCTTATGTTTTATGTTGTGCACAAGTCCCTAGATCTGCTTTAATTTTAATGTAGAATTTCATTATCAGATAATTTGAAACATTTTGTTTAATTAAATTGTAAATACGTCCAAGTCAATTTGCAGCATTTTTTCTTTATTGTTCTTCTATATACCCTTAAAACTAACACATAGTAAAAACAAGAAATGTTTGTTCAAGGGAGATCATCTAAAGCTTTTTTTTTTAAATCTGTAAAATTGCATAGTGACATCCTCCAAAAATAAAATGTCTTAAGAATAAAGGTATCTACACGGGTTGTCTACCTATTTCTTGATAGCTTTGCTTTTAAGTATAACTTTTTTTCTCAGAATATTTGTGTTAATAAGTTTTATTCAAGGGAGGCAATAAAAAATATTTACAAAAATGTGTCCAATTGTGTGCTTACAAATATTAACATTTCTTGTAGCCCAAAGAAGTGTGTTTTGTCTTGTAACTATTGTGATTTGAGAGCTTTAGCACTGAATGCTTTGCATCCTAGTGTGAATAGCATTGTAAAGCTTGCCTCTTGCTAATTTAGAGCAGTAGAATAGAAAGCAGCCTACTCCACAATCTTCTTTCATATTCTGTGCATACTCCTTGACAAGAGAACCACGAGATTTGTTTTTATTCCGATGTTGCCTTTTCTATTCAATTAAATACTTTAAATCGTACGTGCAACACAAACCTTTTTTGTGTTGGTTTGTTTGTTTATTTTTATATTTTGTAAGTATAGACCGTACTAGAGACCAGTCTTTCACCGCCGTATGATTGATCTGGAAATCTCCGCTAAGCAGTTCAATAACATAATTAGTACATGGCTAAAGCATTTTTGCAGCAGCGTCGGGTCCCATGCCTCAAAGGGACCCAGCCCCAACTACTGGAGGTCCCTCCCGTCCGTCTTGTCACGCCAGGGGACGCGGGAGTAAAGTGACTGGCACCACCACAACCAGGAAGAAACCCAGTCAGCAGCGACCTTTTCAGGTCATGCACTGGAACGCAGAAAGTATCCTGAACAAGAAGACAGAGTTGGAGCATATCCTGCATGAGAAGAACATCAACATCTGCTGTATTCAGGAGACGCACCTGACACCCCAAAAGTCCTTCAAAGTGAGAGGCTACCAATGCCTTAGGTCCGACAGAACAGACCGAAGCAAAGGAGGAATCCTGACCCTCATCAGGAACAACATCAATGCCTGTTTGATAGAAACGCACATGGAGGACTCCGAATATCAGGTGATTCGAATCCAGACGAAGACATCAGAATTCCATCTTGTCAACTTCTACTGCCCCAATGATAGACACCTCGCCCTTGACACGATCCCCGCAAAGGCCTCCAACTTCATCGTGGTGGGTGACTTCAACAGTCATTCACAGAGTTGGGTATATGACCACCTGGATCGGAGAGGAGAAGAGGTGGAGAACTGGCAGGACGACAAAGGTCTCATCCTTTTGAACAGTCCCTTTGACTGCCCTACATTCTACTCCAGAAGATGGCACACTACATCAACTCCTGACCTAGCCTTCTGCACGGAAGACATGCACCAGCTAACCAGCAGAGAGGTCGGAGAACAGCTAGGTGGAAGTGACCATCGGCCAGTCTTTTTGACCCTGGGCATGGAGTCCTGCACTGAAGCTTCCTTCCCACGGTGGAACTACAAAAGAGCGAACTGGTTCCTCTTTAGACACCGCACCAGCGAACTCACCAAAGACATCAGAGTCGAGGGTCGAGACATCAACATGGTAGCGAAGGACTTCAACATGAGCATCCTCAGAGCAGCGCGTGAGTCCATTCCCAGGGGTGCCAGGAGAGACTATAAGCCCTACTGGAGCAATGAATTGCAGGAACTGGATGATGATCTGGCAGACGCCAGAAGGGAAGCAGAAGTCAACCCGTCACAAAACAACAACATCCGCCTCCAGGAAGCCAAAGCCAAATTTCTCAAAAAGAAGCTACAGGCAAGACGGAGAAGCTGGCAACAGAAAACAAGCTCTCTGAACCTTGAGAAGGATGGCAGAAAGCTCTGGAGGCTCACCAAGCAGTTGAATGATGAGAACACCAGCAGAGGAAAGATCACATTAGAAGAGAACGGGAAGGTGCTAACTGGAAAGCATGCTGCCAACCAATTTGCTGAAAGCTATGCAGCTGAGAGCAACCTCCATGTTAGCCCCGAGAAACAGAGAGAAGCAAGAAGAGAGAAAAGAGAGAGACCTGCCAGACAGTCGACAGTGGACACCATGAGTCAACCACTCACACTCCACGAGCTGCACTCAGCTCTGAAAAAGTCAAAGGCGAAGAAATCCCCTGGCCCAGACAGCATCACCAACGAGATGCTAACCCACCTTGGTAGTGCAGCAGAGAACAAGCTACTCGAGGTCTTCAACAGCAGCTGGCAAGAAGGATCGCTACCACAACTCTGGCGAGAAGCAATCATGATCCCCATCTTAAAAAAAGGGAAGGATCCAAAGAAGGCCACCAGCTATCGCCCAATCAGCCTCACCAGCTGTGTTGTGAAGACCCTGGAGAGAATTGTGAACGAGCGCCTCAGGTGGTACCTGGAATCCAGGAACCTCCTCGCCCCTGAACAAGCTGGATTCCGTCAGTTCCGCAGCACTGAAGATCAGGTCACTTACCTGGCGCAAGAAGTTGAAGATGCCTTTCAGGAACAGAAGCTTGTCTTCGTCACCTGGATAGATCTTCAGAAGGCCTTTGACAAGGTCTGCAAAGATGGACTCCTTGTAAAACTGCTGAGGAAAGGCGTGTCCAGCAACATGTACCAGTGGATTCGCTCTTACCTCTATAACCGCAGGGCAAGAGTTAACGTCGACCAGACCAAAAGCAAGAAGTTCCTCCTTCGTCATGGCGTCCCTCAGGGCTGAGTCCTCTCCCCCACACTCTTCCTTCTCTTCATCGACGATCTGCTGTCTGAGATGCCCAAGGGGATCAAAGCTGCTCTCTACGCAGACGACCTTGTGATCTGGTGCAAGGAGGAGCACGCAAGTACTGCCACCTACAGAATGCAGCAAGCGGCAGATAGGCTGAACGCATGGGCAGAAGATTGGTGCGTCTCCATCAACAAGGAGAAATCCTCCACCACCCTATTCACACTGTCGCCAAAGCAGAAAGCCGGAACCATTAGGCTTGGTGGAACTCCTCTGAGAGAGGATGAAGAAGCAACGTACCTTGGTGTCACCTTTGATAGACGGCAGACCTGGAAACCACACATTGCACAGGCAGAGACGAAGGCCCGGCGCAAGCTAGCCATACTCAGGAAGCTGGCAGGTACCACCTGGGGAGCGAACGAGAAGATACTGAAGACAGTATACCAGGGAACAATCAGACCCCACCTCGAGTACGGCTCCACAGCGTGGTCAACCTCAGCCAAGACAAACCTGCAGACCCTTGACCGTGTGCAAAACCAGGCCCTCCGACTCATCACCGGTGCAATGAAATCCACGCCCATCAAGGAAATGGAGAAGCTTACCACCATCCAACCCCTCTGTCAGAGAAGAGGAGCCAAGA
This sequence comes from Littorina saxatilis, assembly GCF_037325665.1. Lineage (NCBI taxonomy): Eukaryota > Metazoa > Mollusca > Gastropoda > Littorinimorpha > Littorinidae > Littorina > Littorina saxatilis. The sequence continues at coordinate 85,524,751 of NC_090256.1, read as the reverse complement.
CTATGGTACAGGCCGAGAAGCTCAAGTGCCTACCCGACCACCCCATGAAGCACAGACTGAGCAACCTCACCAAGAACCGGCTTAAACGGAGCAGTTTTGTACACGAGAGCAAGAGACTTTCTCGACAGTACAGGGAAGTCCTTCCACAGAACACTCTACCTCTGACTCAAGAAGAAGAGGAAACCCCCAAGGCAACAGAGAAACCAGGCATCCAGATCTGCACCAGTGTTCCACATGTTACCTCAGGAGAAGATCAGAATGACACAGCTCGACAGGCACTCACCTTAGCCCTGATCGACGAACAGTACCCAAAAGAGGCGTGGATCCATGTATACACCGATGGATCAGCAACTAACGCCGTGCTCAATGGAGGTGCAGGCATTCTCATCCAGTTCCCTGGGGGACATACAGCTACATTCAGCGTTGCCACTGGCAAACACTGCACAAACTATAAAGCAGAAGCAGAAGCTCTCATGCAGGCCGCCTCCTTCGTTCAGGACTCCGCAGACCCTTGCTACCAAGTTGTCTTCCTCTCAGACGCCCTTTCAGTCCTTCAGGCCCTAGAGAACGACAAACTCCCACAGCTGGCCAAAGCATTACAGATGGTCAGACAAACCAGAAGAGTTGTCCTCCAGTGGATACCAGCACACTGTGGGATACCAGGAAATGAAAGGGCAGATGAGCTGGCAAAAGAAGGAGCCGTGGAAGACCAACCTGAAAACAGTGTCAGCTTTAGTGAGCAGAAGACAATCATCCAGGCATTGATGAGGCCAAGGACAAACAGAGATGACTACCACACAATGTCCAGAGAGCAGCAAGTCAACCTCATCAGGCTGCGTACTGGCCACAACAGGCTCAATGCTCACATGAACCGAAAGTTCAAGCTGACGCCATCACCAACCTGCGCCTGCGGTCAAGAGGACCAAACAGCGGAACACATCTTACAGCGATGTCCCTTACTAGATGAGGAACGAAAAGAAGTGTGGCCGTTACCAACTCCCTTGCAGACCAAACTATACGGCAGTCGACAGGAGTTGGAGAAAACGACAACATTTATCACCAGTGCTGGACTGATTGTGTAACCTCTGCGAACGCCAAGAAGAAGAAGAAGAAGCATTTTTGCTACTCCACTCAAAATATGTCTAACTACGCACTCGTACTCTCTCCCTAACATAACACTTGTTCATGCAAAATTGTTTGCGGATCAGTAAAATTTGCGTGAAATATTGAATTGCGAATTTTTTTTTAATTTTTGTTGTTGAAAATTACGTAATCTTCAAAATAGATGAGTGTTTACTGAAGCGATAAACTAATTATACAAGTTGATAAGAATGGTTTGTAAGATCAAATACAAACCAGCAATACAACTGCTGTCGATAGATTACCCCCCTTGACTTCTCTGTCTGTTGGGTCAAACTACGCCAGACATTTCTCTTCTAGTGGCTCCATGGCATGAGATACAGGCTCCGAGGCAGAAACTGCTTCGTTCTGAACTTGAATACATCGGTTCCTCTCAGTTACATAGTCTTTTAATTCCTTCTGTCGTTTCAATGCAACCGGTAATCAAGCCTGTGAGTGTTGCATACTGTATCAAGTTCTGGTGTATTAGCGATCGAAAAGTTTACGAGGTAGTTGCAGAATCGATGTTTGTACGTACCTTTCTGGTCAGTTATCAGGAGATAAAAATTAAAAACAAATGACATGTATGCAACATAAGAGGCTAAAAGGCTAAGAAACTTGATGCCTCATCTGTCTCGGTTGCTAGTCTTCATCGTTCATATTCATAGCATATAGCAATACCATTTGTTGTGTAGAATCAAAATGTTATTTTTTTCTGAAATAAAATATTCACGAAGAGGGTTCGATTCTGATCGAGTTAATATATGTGTCAAAAGCTGAATAAAACAATGCGTTTGTCTTTGACTGGTGAAGTAGAGCTGAAGCTTTTTGTGCTGGATGTAAGCTTAGTTGGTTTTATCACACACACACACACACACACACACACACACACACACACACACACACACACACACACACAACCCTGATGTTTGTCCAAAATGTTGCATGTTCCTGCTTCACAAATGCCTGCACAAAAGCACACGGATGTACACGTACCTACCTACATACCCGTGCAAACAATCTACCACTGCAACACCACAGCCCCACACATTTATCCAAAAGTTGTCTGAATATCAATACTGGCAATCTTGGTATTGAACGGGGAACTCTACTTTCATGGCGTATGTGGTCTAGGTCTCATTTTATACATGCTAAACCACCCTTACAAAATAAAAAGCCACACATCGAGTAAGCTAATCGACTAAGCAAAACCCAGACACGCCAACAAACAAAAAACGAATACTTTGATTTTCAACAAACTTAATAACAGATTTAGGTAAATAATTATGCCATGCAAGGAACATTTCTATTGAATTCGGTCGATGCTTAGATCTAGAAAAACACCAGCTCACTTTATGGGGATTTGAATAGTGCTGTTTCATGAGTTCCAGATCTAGACTGACAAGGTAGTAGAACATTTATTTTTAGCTTGCAAAATTGAACTTGCCCTGCAGTCACCTTAAGTCGAACTGCTTTCCCTGCCACCGGGTGCAGCAGTTTGGCGGGGGGAGGGCCATAGAGTCGGCAAACTGGGAGTGGAACTTGACGAAATGTCAGTACGATAGCTTCTCTTCGGATTGACGTACAAACAGCGTCAGGGCCGCTTCAAACTTACATACGGATTACGATTCCTATCCCCAGTTTCTCATGTTGGTAACCACTGGCTATTTGTCAGATGTGTCATTCTCCCACATTTGAACGATGCTGTAGTGCGAGCCGGTCAAAATGCCCTTTAGTTGTCAAACCACGTTCTCTTTTTCCGCACAAACTGTTTTGCGTTCCGGACCGGAACACACTGAGGAGATGATCATTGACTATTTCTGATTGGACAATGATGCCAACGCCCACATGACCCTAGCTACAATGTCAAGGTCGGAAAGTCGTGAATACGCAGGGGGGGAACTTTTTGTGAATACCAGTTTCACACACAGGTTGCCACTAGTGTCGCTGATGGGGTCTATGTCGACCAAAAGAGTGGGGTTCCCTGTAGGTGGAGTTCCTGGAGGGGGATTCCCTGTATACAGGGAATCCCACAGGGTGAAGTTTTTCAATAAAAGTTGCAAACCATACTCAAATTTCTAACAAATATCAAAAAAGATTGAAAACCATCAAATTTTACCGATGTCGCCAAGCATCACATGACTTTCAGCGATATCAGCGACACGCTACAGGAACTAAATCCTGTGGTATTCCCTGTATACAGGGAATCCCCCTCCAGGAACTCCACCTACAGGGAATCCCACTCTTTTGGTCGACATAGACCCCATCAGCACTAGTGTCTGTTACAAAATGAATTCGGCCTCAACAGACAAAACACACTCTGCACAGAAAGAACCAAGTGGGCTGTAATATACTGTTTTGTGTCAAAGTAGGGTGTATACAGACTGGCCAGATGTTAGCTGGTGAGTCGAAACGTTTAAACATGGAAAGGACCGTGCCTTTAATATCTGATACACAAAGGGAAGTAAGCGCTCTAAATGCATGCGACAGGTGTAATAGAGTAAGTGAGAGCTATGCAGAACCAGTCTCCTGGCGCCTGAGAGAATAACAAGCATTTTGTTTGTTTGTTTGTTTGTTTGTTTGTTTGTTTGTTTGCTTAACGCCCAGCCGACCACGAAGGGCCATATCAGGGCGGTGCTGCTTTGACATATAACGTGCGCCACACACAAGACAGAAGTCGCAGCACAGGCTTCATGTCTCACCCAGTCACATTATTCTGACACCGGACCAACCAGTCCTAGCACTAACCCCATAATGCCAGACGCCAGGCGGAGCAGCCACTAGATTGCCAATTATAAAGTCTTAGGTATGACCCGGCCGGGGTTCGAACCCACGACCTCCCGATCACGGGGCGGACTAACAAGCATTGAAATGAACAACCTTAATTAAGTCATTACTGATGGGAAATATTGAGTAGACGATCATACACCTGAAAATGAGATGTGCTCATGCGCATGCAAGTACCTTCCTTCGCTAATTTTCTTATCTAAAATCATGGCCAGGTCCACATGCTGATTTACAAGATGACCTGTATTGGAAGGAAGGATGACGGGCGCAGTGGCGTCGTTGGCAAGACGTCGGCCTCCTAATCGGGAGGTCGTGAGTTCAAATCCCGGTCGCTGCCGCCTGGTGGGTTAAGAGTGGAGATTTTTCCGATCTCCCAGGTCAACTCATGTGCAGACCTCCTAGTGACTTAACCCCCTTCGTGTGTACACGCAAGCACAAGACCAAGTGCGCACGGAAAAGATCCTGTAATCCATGTCAGAGTTCGGAGGGTTATAGAAACACGAAAAATACCCAGCATGCCTCCCCCGAAATCGGCGTATGCTGCCTGAATGGCGGGGTAAAAACGGTCATACACGTACAAATCCACTCGTGCTAAAAACATGAGTGAACGTGGGAGTCTAAGCCCATGAACGAAGAAGAAGAAGAAGAAGAAGAAGAAGAAGGAAGGAATTAAGGTATCTTGAAGTAAAAGCAGTTGCAATTTATTCCCCTGTAGGAACCCTCTTCCGCGTTGTCAGAGTAAACTGTCAATAATTTGTCCGTAATTGATAAGTCTTGCTTTTCGCTTGTGTGTGTGTGTGCACTGAGATGTCATGTCAAACAGACATCCAAGTTTTGCATGTACTGAATCCATTTCGATCAAATTGAATCTATCGTTTTTCTTTGTCTGCGTTTCTGTGATGGTTCTCTGTGTTTAACGAATCCAAGTTGTCCACAGCAATTCGACCGTCGCAGACGCTTGATTTATTGGGCTTTCTAGAACTACCACAGTTAAAAGAAACACACCTCTTGTCGCGCAAAATCTTGAACTGTGATGATCTGTGATGCTTTTACTTCCCCCACCCCCTACCCATTTGAACACAAAAGAGTGTATATTATCTTCCAATTAGAAAAATAAGAACACTATAACCACATTAGCACTTTAAAATTTTTTTTCTGTCTTCCAAGCTTTAAATTCAGCTAATAAAATGAGTAAAAAAAGTGGGTTTTTTCCGAATTCAACAGTTAAATTACTATGTTGGATGTTCTATTTTGCTTATCTATTTGGAAGATAATATGCACTCTTTTCTGAAAAATGGGTAGGGGGTGGGGGAAGTAAAAGCATCACAGTTCAAGATTTTGCGCGACAAGAGGTGTGTTTCTTTTAACTGTGATGAAGAGGGATAACTAAACTTGGTATCTAACACTATTTCTGAACACTGTAACCACTTTAGCACTTTCAATTTATTTTTTTCTGTCATCCAAGCTTTAAATTCAGCTAATAAAATGAGTAAAAAAGTGGGTTTTTTCTGAATTCAACAGTAAAATTACTATGTTGGATGTTCTATTTTGCTTCCCTATTTCTGTTCTGAAGTTTTTGATCATCTGACTACCTTGCTTATCTATTTGGAAGATAATATGCTCTCTTTTCTGAAAAATGGGTAGGGGGTGGGGGAAGTAAAAGCATCACAGTTCAAGATTTTGCGTGACAAGAGGTGTGTTTCTTTTAACTGTGATGAAGAGGGATAACTAAACTTGGTATCTAACACTATTTCTGAACACTGTAACCACTTTAGCACTTTTATTATTTTTTTCTGTCATCCAAGCTTTAAATTCAGCTTATAAAATGAGTAAACAAGTGTGTTTTTTCTGAATTCACCAGTTAAATCACTCTGTTGGGTGTTCTTTTTTGCTTCCCTATTTCTGTTCTGAAGTTTTTGATCATCTGATTACCTTGCCTTTCTATTTGGAAGATAATATGCACTCTTTTCTGAAGAATGGGTAGGGGGTAGGGGTAGTAAAAGCATCACAGTTCAAGATTTTGAGCAACAAGAGGTGCGTTTCTTTTAACTGTGATGAAGAGGGATAACTCAACTTGGTATCTAACACTATTTCTGAACACTGTAACCAGTTTTGCACTTTTAATTTATTTATTTCTGTCTTCCAAGCTTTAAATTCAGCTAATAAAATGAGTAAAAATGTGGGTTTTTTTTTCTGAATTCACCAGTTAAATCACTATGTTGCATGTTCTATTTTGCTTCCCTATTTCTGTTCTTAAGTTTTGATCATCTGACTACCTTGCTTGTCTATTTGGAAGATAATATGCACTCTTTTCTGAAAAATGAGTAGGGGGTGGGGGTAGTAAAAGCATCACAGTTCAAAATTTTGCGCGACAAGAGGTGTATTTCTTTTAAAATTTGTGAAGAGGGATAACTCAACTTGTTATTTAACACTATTTCTGAACACTGTAACCACTTTAACACTTTTAATTTATGTTTGACTGTGTTCCATGCTTCAAATTGGGCTTCAAAAATGGATACATCAGGGTTTTTTTCCAAATTCACCTGTAAAATCCCTATGTTTGATGTTCTATTTTGCTTCCCTATTTCTCTTCTTCAGTTTGTGATCATCCGATTGTTTTTTTGTTAACATATTCACAATACAATATCACAAATTCTTCAGTAGGGTTTGCGTGAAAAAATCTCATACCTATGCTCAAACTTCAGTCGCTATCTCAAAATTTTGCGCGACAAGCTCTATTCATTTTGTTTTTTCCTGATAAACAAAACACTGAACTAACATAAAAACAAGTCGCGTAAGGCGAAAATACAATATTTAGTCAAGTAGCTGTCGAACTCACAGAATGAAACTGAACGCAATGCCATTTTTCAGCAAAACCGTATACTCGTAGCATCGTCAGTCCACCGCTCATGGCAAAGGCAGTGAAATTGACAAGAAGAGCGGGGTAGTAGTTGCGCTAAGAAGGATAGCACGCTTTTCTGTACCTCTCTTTGTTTTAACTTTCTGAGCGTGTTTTTAATCCAAACATATCATATCTATATGTTTTTGGAATCAGGAACCGACAAGGAATAAGATGAAAGTGTTTTTAAATTGATTTGGACAATTTAATTTTGATAATAATTTTTATATATTTAATTTTCAGAGCTTGTTTTTAATCCGAATATAACATATTTATATGTTTTTGGAATCAGCAAATAATGGAGAATAAGATAAACGTAAATTTAGATCGTTTTATAAATTTTTCTTTTTTTTTTACAATTTTCAGATTTTTAATGACCAAAGTCATTAATTAATTTTTAAGCCACCAAGCTGAAATGCAATACCGAAGTCCGGGCTTCGTCGAAGATTACTTGACCAAAATTTCAACCAATTTGGTTGAAAAATGAGGGCGTGACAGTGCCGCCTCAACTTTCACGAAAAGCCGGATATGACGTCATCAAAGACATTTATAAAAAAAATGAAAAAAACGTATAGGGATTTCATACCCAGGAACTCTCATGTCAAATTTCATAAAGATCGGTCCAGTAGTTTAGTCTGAATCGCTCTACACACACACACAGACACACACACGCACACACGCACATACACCACGACCCTCGTTTCGATTCCCCCTCGATGTTAAAATATTTAGTCACAACTTGACTAAATATAACAAACCTTTAAAACTGCCTAACCACTTTGAAATATGGCCTCATGTGTATACTCCAGCCTTAAGACACCATGGACACTTTGGTGACTGCATAACCATTTAGTGGGTGTTTTTTTCAAACCAGCTTCGACCTGGTCTTGACAGTGGGATTGCTTTCAGCTTGGAAGGGTAAAGACATAGGACACCGATCGACTTCAAAAATCGATTTCGCAAATGTTATGCCAGTGAGCCGTACCAATTAAAAAACAAGTCGCGTAAGGCGAAAATACAACATTTAGTCAAGTAGCTGTCGAACTCACAGAAGGAAACTGAACGCAATGCAACGCAGCAAGACCGTATACTCGTAGCATCGTCAGTCCACCGCGCACGGCAAAGGCAGTGAAATTGACAAGAAGAGCGGGGTAGTACTTGCGCTGAGAAGGATAGCACGCTTTTCTGTACCTCTCTTCGTTTTAACTTTCTGAGCGTGTTTTTAATCCAAACATATCATATCTATATGTTTTTGGAATCAGGAACCGACAAGGAATAAGATGAAAGTGTTTTTGAATTGATTTCAAAAATTTAATTTTGATAATAATTTTTATATATTTAATTTTCAGAGCTTGTTTTTAATCCGAATATAACATATTTATATGTTTTTGGAATCAGAAAATGATGGAAAATAAGATGAACGTAAATTTGGATCGTTTTAGAAAAAAAATATTTTTTTTTACAATTTTCAGATTTTTAATGACCAAAGTCATTAATTAATTTTTAAGCCACCAAGCTGAAATGCAATACCGAAGTCCGGGCTTCGTCGAAGACTACTTGATCAAAATTTCAACCAATTTGGTTGAAAAATGAGAGCGTGACAGTGCCGCCTCAACTTTCACGAAAAGCCGGATATGACGTCATCAAAGACATTTATCAAAAAAATGAAAAAAACGTTCGGGGATATCATACCCAGGAACTCTCATGTCAAATTTCATAAAGATCGGTCCAGTAGTTTGGTCTGAATTGCCCTACACGCACGCACACACGCACGCACACACATACACCACGACCCTCGTTTCGATTCCCCCTCGATGTTAAAACATTTAGTCAAAACTTGACTAAATGTAATGACATCAGAAAGGTAAAACGGGATCGTACTCTGAAAGATATGCATCTTAAGTGATATGTAAGCACTGTTTCAAAACGTTCACAATCTGCGATGTCCCAAAATAGATATTACTATGCCTCCAAAAAGTTTAAAATTATTATACTCTAGCAAATGCATCTGTACTGGACGCAAACGTACGCGCGCGCTTATGCATGTATGTGTGTGTCTCTTCCTAACAGTGCGATCCCGTTTACATTTCCTGATGCCATTTTTCAAAATGGGGGTGATGGTACGGTTTGCACCTCAGTGCAAAGATATCGGGGTCATTTGTGTGTGTGTGTGTGTGTGTGTGTGTGTGTGTGTGTGTGTGTGTGTGTGTGTGTGTGTGTGTGTGTGTGTGTGTGTGTGTGTGTGTGTGGATTCAGGTCTGCATTGTGATACATTTTGGTTAAAATCGGGAGGATGATTCAGGAAAGGTGTGTAAACATGTAAAATGAGAAACTAATCTAATTTTAGCCTCCAAAAACGACGTGTAATTTCGCTATTTTGAGCCATATCGGAAAGACACGGCACGTTACAATCATTCAAATCAAAGCACATCATTCTAACACACGCACACCAGGGATTTACACCACTTACACAATAGGTCCTGTGAATGTCACTGATTGGTCAGATACCTCATCACTTTACCCAACCCTCGTTTATAGGATTCTTGGCATGTCATCATCAAATTCAAAAATCTGTATCATAGAGTCTGTCCGGTAGATTTCTCTAATGTTTTCAACACTTGTTTCAACACTCTCTCAACATTTTACATTCAAAATATAAGCTTAAGTATAAGCGAAGCCGATTTTCGGGGTCAATCGGTGTCCAATGTCTTTAAACATTATCAATTAAAATTGGTTGATCAAAATTTTTTTTTTTTTTAGTAATTGCACATACAAAATCAGAAATGGTTGTAGGCCCTATATGTTATAATTTAATATTTTCTGAATCTAACAACATATCTTGTGTTTGAATTTAAAAATGCGCTCAAAGCTAAAGAAAAACTGTTTTATGCAAATGAAGTTTGCTGTTGGCATGGTTTTTTTCGAGACCGGCTCAATGACCTAGCTGTCTTGGTCGACCGGTTCCAGCCAGCAGCTGCTATTCTCCGTGAAGACTGCTCAATTGTGTTTAGTTTTGATCTTTTAGGTCGTCAGCTTAAAGGCACAGTAAGCCTCCGTAAACCATCACAGATACTGTCAGGCTTTTACACACAGTACAAACACCCTTCCAATTGAACGCTCACCAAACGGGAACATCCTAGGTGCCCTACGTAAAGGGAGCAAGCAATTTTTAAAGAATTAATTTTGCAGATTGTCTCGAACACTTTTTGGACCCATCCTGAACTCAGTTCAAAAATGAGTTACTTCCCTTCGGGTCTCATTCTAAACTGGCGATAGCCGTGGACCGATGATTATCAGAATGTTTTTGGACTGTGAATGTTTTTGCGCTAGACCTAACTTTTAAAATCTAAATAATAAATTGACAGCTTGTTACACAAACATTCCTTAATCATAAAAGAATGGTTTTTTCATCAAGACAAGATCAGTACAATTCGAAGTTGAGAAAGTTTAAATAAACAAAAGCCCGGAAGCAGAGTCACGCAAGGGTCGTAGCAGACGACGGTTTATGCATATCGCCAGTTCCTCTCAACAGTCAAAAGCCATCGCTAGAGTTCTTGTGAACCACAGCCGTTTGTTTCGTGCATAAAAAACGTGCTATTGCAGATAAGCTCACATCGAGTCGCATTCAAATTACTAACTGACGACTACATTGTGAAAAAGGGAAACTGGATCACACGAGTTCACGATGGCTCAGGGGTAAGATAAACCACGCAAAAATAAATTCTTTGAAAATTGTTCGCTCTTTACGGAGGGCATCTAGGATGTTCTCAAGCGGTGAGTGTTTAAATGAAAGGGTGTTTGTACTGTGTGTAAAAGCCTGACCGTATCTGTGATGGTTTACGGGATAGCTTACTGTGCCTTTAACTGCTAGGTTTACAATGAATTAGGTTTAAACATTGATATCGCTTAAAGCCACTTGTTTGTTTTGCTGATGGTTGCGTGTCGGTCGTTGGCTGCGCTCTGTGTTTGGCCAGCCATTGAAAGCTTTTAGCTTGATTGCCAAACCTATTGTTCTTTCTTTAGTTCAACGTATCTTTCCTTCCTTCCTTCCTTCCTCCCTGACTGCAACGGAGTTCATACAAAAACACACTCAAACAGCCCAGTTGTCACGCGAACGAACACAAACTGCGTGTTAAATTTGCTCTTCTATTCGGTAAAAAAAAATTATATACATGCCCGGCTATCACGATTCCATTCAGGCATTTTTCTTTCAGCTAGAAGCACCGTTCCATCTCATAAGCACACAACAGTGATAGTGCACACGGAGACTGTCGGACGCATAGCGGAGAAAATTATAAAAAGTAGTTTCGGCCACCTAGCCTGGAGAGAGGGACATAGTACTCTGAGACTACATACGTTTTTTTCTCGGTCACAAAAAAAGCGTTACGTTAAGGAAAAGAAATCTCACGACACTGACGTGCAAAATTGCATATGCTGGATATATACTCGATCGTGGATTCAAAACAGCGCGATAGTGGGCTGCAAGGTACCTTGGAAAAAGTTGTGTGTGTACCAGGGTATAAACCAATTATCTAACTGGATGAAATCTGAGGAAAAAAACAAAGGAAAAATTGACAACCGGCCAGAACTACAAGTTGGCGTTTTGTTTAACGTGGTTTTTTGTAACTAAAAAGTGACGAGTGGATTTTGTTTGATTGTTTTCTTACAATATATTTTGACGTTTTAGTGCTTTGACTGTTTTCAGAAAAGGCCCGGCGTACGTTGTTGTTGTTTTTGTTATAGTTTGTTTGTTTTTACATTTAGTCAAGTTTTGACTAAATGCTTTAACATAGAGGGGGAATCGAGACGAGGGTCGTGGTGTATGTGTGTGTGTGTGGGTGTGTGTGTGTGGGTGTGTGTGTGTGTGTGTGTGTGTGTGTGCAATACCGAAGTCCGGCCTTCGTCGAAGATTGCTTGGCCAAAATTTCAATCAATTTGATTGAAAAATGAGGGTGTGACAGTGCCGCCTCAACTTTTACAAAAAGCCGGATATGACGTCATCAAAGGTATTTATCGAAAAAAAGAAAAAAACATCCGGGGATATCATTCCCAGGAACTCTCATGTCAAATTTCATAAAGATCGGTCCAGTAGTTTGGTCTGAATCGCTCTACACACACACACACGCACAGACAGACAGACACACACACACACACGCACACACCACGACCCTCGTCTCGATTCCCCCTCTATGTTAAAACATTTAGTCAAAACTTGACTAAATGTAATGATGTTGTATGAAAACGTCAAGCACAAAATCGATGTCAGTATTTTCTCCGTTCAGTTTTTCTTCACGTTCACCAGGTAACATGCAAACGAGCTGGCCAGTGTTGTATATCTAAAGATGGTACATGGTGCGTAATTGGTGCGGTGTATATCCTGAAGATTTCTCCAAGCATTTGGACGCGATCGTGATACAGCTACACCAAACACCAGTCAATTAGTCACAACCATGGTTGTACTCATTGCAATCTTAATACTGTCGTCACAAGTGTTGTTCGGGATGGCTTTCTCGCCGATACAGAAGAGGTCCTTTCAGCAGAATGTATCCCTTGCTGACGTCATCTTTACCGAAGACCTTGTGTTCGACGCCGGAGCGCGTTCACACCTGCACTGCCTGAAGACATGTGTGACGACTCCTTGCTGCCGGGCGTACACCTACACGAGGCAGAGTTCGGCAGTGAGAGGACGTGTCGGGTGTCGCGGTTATTCCGCTGTCATGACTCCCCACACCGCTTCGCTGTCTGCCCCTGGCGCTCGGACCTTTTACAGACCTCTGGTTCAACAAACAGGTAGTTTATTAAGTGTGTGTGTTAGTGTGTGTGTGTATATATATATATATGCGTGTGTGTGTGTGTGTGTGTGTGTGTGTGTGTGTGTGTGTGTATGTGTGTGTGTGTGTGTGTGTGTGTGTGTGTGTGTATGTGTGGGTGTGCGTGTGTCTGTGTCTGTGTCTGAGTCTGTGTCTGTGTTGAACAATTGTTTGCTTCGCGACCGGCGAACAATCACAATGTTGCACTAATGTTGATAAGAAAAAATAATGTTCATTCAGGCTACTACACTCTTACTTCCGAATAAGGCGCAGTGCTTGTACAAACTTGCTAAAGCCTGTCCTTAACTGGGCGAAGTCAACTACGCGAAATATACTTCGCGAAGCTGCTCGCACGAAGCTTTAGCACAGAGTTTTCGGCAAACAGACTTCGCGAAGTCGACTTCGGGCGCAGTTGGGGACCGCCTTTATGTTACTAACACAATGACATTATTTCAAAACGAGTGCCCAACAATCATAAAGTATCCTCGTTCAACCCGAAGTTTGTAAACCGTAGAAGGGAACTACTAAAAACAAGAAATTCCTCCGAGGTAGGAAAAACACCCCCGTCCTTACCATTCTCACTGCCACCAACTGAGAAGGTTATTTCCCTTTGACCATTAATATGTCCCTCTATAAGTCCTTGTAGAATCTTAATCCACCAATAACTCACTAACCGTGTGTTTGACTGGTCCCAATTTTTGTAAGGACCGTCTCAGGAATGTATAGAACCTGTTCACCAAGTTTGGTGACGATCGGTCCGTTCATTCTTGAGATCTATATGCGAACACAAACAAACAAACACATCGACCGAAGCCTATACACATCCCTATACCGGGGGTGTAAAAAATCTCTGACAGTGAAACCAACAGTTTTTCAATGAGATTACGCGCTAACGGCGGTACTAACACCATTGTATGTGTCGTCATTTCAGAGACGAAGAACGTGGCTGTAGGCAAAACAGCCGTCCAGAGCTCAACCTATGCTTCACAAGACACCGCCGACAAAGCCGTCGACAATAACACGAACACTCACTACAACGCCCACTCCTGTGCCGTCACAAATCCACACAGCCAGGGCAGCTGGTGGCAGGTGGATCTGGGTCAGAGCTATGACATCACTCGTGTCGTCATCACTAACCGTGGAGACTGCTGCGGTGAGAACATCTGTTTTTTCGGCCGATGAATGAGATGTTAAAGGAATCACGGGACAGCATCTGTGAGCCAGGAGGGAAGATTATAGCACTCAAAAAGTCATGGAGAATTGATGTTCACAGGGACAGTGGATGGATGAGTTGCTTGGGGATGTTTTAGATGCTATGCTAACTTGGTATTTCTGTCCCCAGAACTAGTGGCTATTTGGGACATGACGTGGTTATATGCCAGGAGGATTTGGATGATCTTGGTCTGTTCTATATGACGTCACTCACTTCGTCATTACTCACCGTGGAGACTGCTACATGATAATTATTGAGTATTGGTCGGTGGGTGGGTGCTTCGTTGGGTGTGTGCCAAGATGGATGGGTGGTTGGGTGGGAGGGTGGTTGGATGGATGGGTGGTTGGATGGGAGTGTGGTTGGATGGATGGGTGGTTAGATGGGAGGGTGGTTGGATGGATGGGTGGTTGGATGGGAGGGTGGTTGGATGGATGGGTGGTTGGATGGGAGGGTGGTTGGATGGATGGGTGGGAGGGTGGTTGGATGGGTGGGTGGTTGGATGGGAGGGTGGTTGGATGGATGGGTGGTTGGATGGGAGGGTGGTTGGATGGATGGGTGGTTGGTTCGGATGATCTTGGTCACCTCTATGCTCTCGGTTCTGTCTTCATCACCCATCGCGGTGAGAATTTTGAATGTCGGTCGGTGTGTGGGGTTTAATTTGGGTGGGTGGGTGATCAGTTGACCTCACTTGAGTTGTTTTATCACGTGATGATGAATACTGCTGCGAGACTGTTGAAATTCGGTCCTTGAGTCGGTTTGGTTTTTTGTTGGCTGTTTGGTAGGTTGCTTGGTTGGTTGGCTGGTCGGCTGTTTGGTTTGCCATAATTATTGTGTTACAATTCATGGCTTTGTGAATGATTATTTGTTTTAGTATTGAACGCTGCGATTTGTGCGCATAGTTCTTGTTCTTATTCTTCTATTTGGAAATGGAATTGAGTGAATAGTTAGCTCTTCGATGATTAGTTCTATATACCTTTGGTTCTGTATTATTCTGGTGTGCTGCCGTAAGGTAATTCGCCTAAAACAAACGACGTAGCTGGTTTCCAATTAAAAAAAATACTAGTTGTATTTATCCATTGACGTTAGTGAATAAACTGGCTTAAACATAGCTGTTTACCTAAAGTCATGCTCAGTGACGTAATGTATATGGCTATGCTGTCACAAGAAAGGGAGCTGCGTGTAATGATGGAAGGACAGATTAACAAACAGACTTAAAGGACCAGACCACGCTGTTTTAGCGTCAAAAACGCTTCGAATCGTGTTCCTGCGCGACCGAACACTTCCCGATGTTTGCAGTTAGTTAGAAAACCACTTTCTTACCGTCTTCAACAATGTTTGGTTTACTTCGGAATCTTCTAAGGCCGTAATCCGACGAATTTTGTGACCGAAGCGACGGATTTCTTCTCCAAAACGACCCGCCATTGTGCCGCGTGATCTTCGCGAGACTGGCTTATGAATAAATTATCCGTGACGTCACACCGTGTGGGGATGGTTGTTTACCAACATGACAACAAGCGTAACTGCAGACGAAATTGAACCGTACATGTTCGAACTACCGGTTTCTCTCCTCGAATCAAGCATGAAAGATGAGGGTGGAGGCCACTTCCAGCAGTAGTGAAACAGTGACGATGAAAATTGCGACACTGTTTGTCTCAGCGATCAAAGGTAAACACGCCCGCTCTCTGTGCTGAACTTATCGTCTGCTTTCGAGTCTGTGCTATTTTTTCACTCTCGCCTTGTCAACGCACTCGCGAATAAGTGGGATATTGTTTAAGTGTTCATGCATTGCATTCACGAGTAAAAGAACAACAGCTCATCGCAGTTTTAACTGTTCTTGATTATTTCAGAGACTGGTGTCAGAGTGGCCACTGTACCTGTTGTATTGTGTGGGAGGGGCAGATTTGAGAGAGAGAGGAAGCTAGCCTGAGGTACATTGTAGAATGAAAACTTGCAGGGGAGCAAGAATGCATCACCAGCCACGAAGGTGTACATACAACTTTTTTTGAGGTGCCTATATTTGTTTGATTGTTAAATGTATGTATTTGTTGTTGTTTTTAAAGGCTATCAAGAAAACTGTTGTCATTTAAATTTGTAACACTCAGTCACATATAGTTTCACACACACACACACAAGATTAACTCACTTGCATGCCCACAGAAGAAGTTTGCTCTTCACATTGTTCTGTTGTTGTTTTTATAATGTAATCATTGTAACATCAACACTCAGTAATAACCAATATTACAACACAATCACTTTTTCATCAGAACTCACTCACATACTACATGACTTTGTATTAAACCCTGGTTTATGGACACTTGCATTTGTACTTTGCATGGGAAAGCAGCCTGCACTCAAAGTCTGGGCACTGTTGCATTGTAGTCTTGCTGTGTATGCAGAGCTTTGTTGTAGCTGCCATAGACCAGTGTTGCCATAGGCCAGTGTTAGGATCACCACCCCCTCAAACAGCTCGTTCAGTTAACCTGATGCCTGTTTTAGACAGAAAAAAAAGTTACCACAATCAGCAGAACTTTCACCGGAGAAAGGGCATCATTCTTTCATACTTTCTTTCTCATAGCTTTTTTTTGGTTTTTATAATCTCTTCATTACACTAAATAACATCCATCTTAAGACCTATTTTGAGCCTTAATTTAAGTTGACTAGTAATGATATTAATCATAATGTATTTATTTTTATAATGTACAAACTAGAGTATGTATGTGGATATGTGTGTGATGGTGCTGGTATGGATATGTGTGGTTTGGGTTATGTGTGTACTGATGTGTACATTTTATGTGTTTTGTATGTTTTACGAGTGCGATTTTATGTGATGTTATTCTGTACACCAGCCAAAACAAAATGTCTGGTATATTAGATAATAAACGCACCTTTAAATTTATTAGCGACTACACCCCGTCACCCTCCAGTCCCCCTCCCCCCCATTACACCCTACACTTTTAACATTGTATAAAAAATCATGCCCCAATATAGGTCCCTAGTTACCTGGGAGGACGTTAAGCTCCATAATCAACATCAACAACGTATTGAATTGAATTGAAAAGCTGGGGTTAGGAGGTCTAACTTCTTGAATTAAAGTTTTTTTTTTCTCAGGTGCATGTAGTTTTTTATTTGCTTGAAATCATGGTGTATTCTGGTTGTAAGAGAAGAGTCAATTTCCTTGTAAGCCTGCAAAATTAAAATTTGTCATTTTTGAAGTAGCCTACATTTTTGTAAGAGTCCAAAATAGTCCAGGATAAGGAGGAAAAACATAGGGTGGGTCAGGAAATCTGAAACATTGCATAGTTTTGTTTTGCCTATGTAGACACAAAAAGTACTTAGAGCACTTTTTCCCCCCCAAGAGAGCATAGCTTAGTTTTAATTATTTTAATGCCACTGTTAGCAAGAGGAGTACTACAGACAGCAATCAAACAGTGGGTTTTTTCTGTAGACATTGTTATTTCTGTTTAGGTGTTTCAGTAGTTTTCTATGCGGATAAATCATGCTGCATGATCACTAGAAACAATCCAGCTCTGTAGCATGCAAGTTTTTTAAAGGTTTTTTTCCCCATGTTACTCTGAGAGAAAAAAAACAACCCACAGAGATAAAGTTGAACTGGCAGTTTGACTGAAGCAGTGGTAATAACACAGAGTGCTCTTCCTACAATCAATTTTTTTATGTGGATGATGATGTCCACACATGTACTTGGTTGTATTATTTTGCTAGACTATGTGTTTCTGTTAGATATATCTGCTCACATGATTGTTGTTCATAATTTGACATTACATTTACTGCTGATCAAAATGTATTGTTGGAATAGGTCTGCTTAATATTCTGACTGCAGTTTTGTAATAAAATCAAATAACACAGATGTTTTAAGTATCAAAGTGCTTTTCACACACACACACACACACACACACACACACACACACACACACACACACACACACACACACACACACACACACACACACACACTATGAGTATGACTGCAAACATGAATTTGTACTTGTATTAATTATAATTACTGTATTACAGAACCTGATCTGAAAAAAAGGACAACAGCAAATTATTCATGCAAGCTTGCTGTATTAACGATTTCTTTATCTATTTAATACAACACTGAATTAGATAACAACTATAACAACGTGTGTGTGTTTGTGTGAATGTCTATGTGTATATGGACGGACACTGATTAAACCTGAGACTCATCGATTACCCAGGTGAGTGTAAAAGAGGGAGAGAGAGAGGGAACTTTAAGGTGGGTGCATGGGGACGGACATATAGTAACAGATATATATGTTTTAATCTGTAATCTTAACACATGTGCTTAAAATTAGGAACAGATGCCATTCCACTACAAATACTGTCAGTCTGACAAAAACGCCCAGTGACACTGAACCCCTATCCCTTACAGAACACATTCAGTATACATGTACTCACTTCCTTTCGTCTGCGTTTAGTGAAAGCAGATCGTTCTGATGACATTGGTATCCGGTTTCTGACCTCCTGTGAGTGGTCAACAATTGTCGGAACTGGAACTGCGTTAGGCAACAGCTGTTTCGTGTGTGCCAGGTTTTCTTGCCGGCTTAACTGCGTTCGCATTGGAAGAAAGTGTCGCGAAACACACAACATCGTGTTGGCCGTTTCCAGTTAATCAGTCTTGCTGCAGAAGTTGTAAGCCCATCGGAAAAAGGTGACAACTGATGCCTGAACCTTTTTTCTATACTTCATAGCTATCAGCAGCCGTGCGCATTCCTTCGGCGTGCTGTTGATGCTCGATTTAGGCAAACGCCCACTTGAGCGTAAGCTGTAACTTTCGGTTTCCAAACACTAAGTGACGTCACAGCCGGTTCTCGTCTACTGGCGGCCATTTCGAAGTCTCGTTTAGCAGACGAATTTGGCGGAACGTTTTTAATTAAATCACAATGATTAAGCTACGAATCGGTGAATTTCTTTACATTTTTGGAATCTTTAGGTGCATTTCTCTAACCTTCAGTCATCGGTTAGTGGTTCTAATAACCTTTAAAACAGCGTGGTCTGGTCCTTTAAACAAACAGACAGACAAACAAAAAGACAAAAAAACAGACATACAGTGTAATATTCAACACCTTGCGAATAAGAAAGAAAGGCATCAACAGAGGTGTCGGTGCCCGATATCTTCAGGCCTTAGGATTGGTTCAAATCTTTCAGTACCGGAATCGAAATAGCCACTTTCAATTTCCTTCAAGTTTTCTCCTGCAATCATAAATGTATTATTGCTTTGTAGTGCTCGACGTGACTTCATCGTTTGTTTTTTTGGTTCGCTCGTTGTTGTTTTTTTAATTTGTATGTATTTGTTTATTTGCTTGTTTTTTGGTTTTTTTTACATTTAGTCCAGTAGTTTTGTTTATTGTTTTGGGTTGTTTGAGAGTTTGTTTGTTGTTGTTGTTTTCCTGTACATGGTCACCTGCTTTTTACTGCGGGTTTGTGCTGATGGTTACGCGATCACTGATCAAGACGAATTTTCTCTCAAGACACTTTTCATTTGTTTTGCAGGTGCAAGGCTACGAGATTTTGACGTCAACGTCTACACGGAGAATCCTATGACAACCCCCGCTGCCATGGAAATGTTGTGTTATCACTACTGTGGTTCAATGACGCAAGGTGCTACGGAGGAGCTTCACTGTGACAGCGGTGTCGTCACAGGACGTTACGTCAGACTGACAAATGCTCCCAACGAGTATCTTCAGCTGTGTGAAGTCCAAGTGTTTGCCTTGAACGACGAATGACTTAAACTGACTATGAACTAGGGACAGAAAAACAACATCAACACAATGTTCACCCCAACCCTTTCTTCAACCGTTCCCGGTGACCCTAAACCTTTTTCTGTCAATGTGTCACAAGCCCACAGCTCTATGAAGAAGAAGGTTTCATATTGAATACCGAGTGACTAAAACTGACTATGTTGTGGGGAAAAACAGCGTTGACCTAAAACCTTCTTCGACCGTTCCCGGTGACCCTACTCTCATATTGACCAGTGGATCACAAGCAAGTTCTTGAGAAAAAAAAGTGTGGTTATAAAGCCCATTTTTACATTTAGTCAAGTTTTGACTAAATGTTTTAACGTAGAGGGGGGAATCGAGACGAGGGTCGTGGTGTATGTGCGTGCGTGCGTGCGTGCGTGTGTGTTTGTGTGTCTGTGTCTGTGTGTGTGTGTGTAGAGCGATTCAGACTAAACTACTGGACCGATCTTTATGAAATTTGACATGAGAGTTCCTGGGTATGAAATCCCCGAACGTTTTTTTTCATTTTTTTGATAAATGTCTTTGATGACGTCATATCCGGCTTTTCGTGAAAGTTGAGGCGGCACTGTCACGCCCTCATTTTTCAACCAAATTGGTTGAAATTTTGGTCAAGTAATCTTCGACGAAGCCCGGACTTCGGTATTGCATTTCAGTTTGGTGGCTTAAAAATTAATTAATGACTTTGGTCATTAAAAATCTGAAAATTGTAAAAAAAAATAAAAATTTATAAAACGATCCAAATTTACGTTCATCTTATTTTCCATCATTTTCTGATTCCAAAAACATATAAATATGTTATATTTGGATTAAAAACAAGCTCTGAAAATTAAGTATATAAAAATTATTATCAAAATTAAATTGTCGAAATCAATTTAAAAACACTTTCATCTTATTCCTTGTCGGTTCCTGATTCCAAAAACATATAGATATGATATGTTTGGATTAAAAACACGCTCAGAAAGTTAAAACAAAGAGAGGTACAGAAAAGCGTGCTATCCTTCTTAGCGCAACTACTACCCCGCTCTTCTTGTCAATTTCACTGCCTTTGCCATGAGCGGTGGACTGACGATGCTACGAGTATACGGTCTTGCTGAAAAATGGCATTGCGTTCAGTTTCATTCTGTGAGTTCGACAGCTTGACTAAATGTTGTATTTTCGCCTTACGCGACTTGTTCTTTTCTACTTTTGTTTTCAAGAACATAGTTGGTTCATTTCCTACATTATGCACCGCTCTAAATCATTCTATATCAGTCTCAATAGGAGAAACTTTGGATGAAAAATAATGGCTTAGTTGAGGAGTTTAGTAAAAGGCCTCAAAATTTCGTTGCATGTGAAAGATGACTGCTACCCTCGGTGGATGAGCAGCAATGGCATCAGGGCACCCACCGGACATGCTAGATTTGTTCAGCGATTTAAAGACTTTGAATATTTTTGTGTTAAGTTCTGAAAGGGATTTTCAGGTCTCAGAATGCTGCCTAATTCTTTGGCGATTTTCAAAGCTAATTAAAACATTATTTCAGTGTAAAGGACACACGACTGCATGACTGCAACTGAAGCCAACTGTTTTATATTTTGTTTTTAATTCAATTGAATTTTAAATTCTATACTTGAGCCTTGCTGAGTTGGTTTTCTGTTTGTTAGTTTCGTACACACCATACATCCGAGAAAAGAACATAGATGGTTGTGTTGCTGTTTGTATGTATGTGTGTGTATGTGTGTATGTTAGTGTGCGTGTGTGAGTGTGTACGTGTGTGTGTTCGTGCGTGTGTGTGTGTGTGTGTGTTAGTGTGTGCGCGCGCGCGCGTGTGTGTGTGCGCGTGTGTGTGTGTGTAACAACTTTGATAACAAAGGCCTAAACACAACTATAGTAACAATTTGTATCAACAGTCAACGGGTGGCGTCACCAAGACCATCCACGCATCTGTGCTGACAATCACATTAAAATAGCATGACGCATAGCGCTTTTATCCAGGCGTGAATGCCTGGAACTCAGCAAAAGCAAAGACCTCATGAAACACAACGCTGAATTGAAGCCGGACGCTGGCGCAGAAGTGTTGGCCAAATGAAACCGTTCGCCAATGTGCATTGATTTATTTAATATTAGCTACGGAGAGTTTATCAGAAACGAAAGTGTTCACACACACACACACACACACACACACACACACACACACACACACACACACAAAAACACACACACACACACACACACACACACACAAAACATTTACAGACAATCACGCACACACACACGCACATACATACCACACACGTACACACACACACACACACACACACACGTACACACACACACACACACACGTGCACACACACATGCACCCACACGTGCGCAAACACACACACACACACACACACACACACACACACACACACACACACACACACACACACACACACACACACACAAACGGAATGTATCTACTTCTGATACATTTCAATTCAAACACGGCATATGTGTACATGATGGTTTTAGGAAATAATAAATATCGTGCAATATTCTTTTTATCTGTCATTGGAAATTCAATTTCAAGAAGTAATTTGAATCAAACAAAATTGATTTCTTTTTTGTAAAGCTTCTAAGTTAAAATGCAATCCCGAAGTCAATTTATTTTTAACCGGCGGATATGAGGTCTTCAAAGACATTCAATCCAAATACTGGACAAAAACGATGTAAGAATATTCTCTGGAAGTTCAGAGAAGATCTGTGCATTTGTTTACTCCAAATAGCTGTAGACACCCACACACACACACACATACACACACGCACACACACACAAACACACACACACACGTACACACACACACACAAACACAAACACATACACACGCACACGCACTCACACACACATAAACACACACACACAAATAAACACACACACACACGCACACGCACTCACACACACATAAACACACACACACACACATACACACACACACACACACACACACACACACACACACATACATAAATTCCCAGTCTACCGGAATACATGTAGTCAAATATTGACTAAATGTTTAAAAGAAAATTAAAGAAAAAAAAAACTGCAAAAAAGTCGATAGCTCATGAACTTGGCGACAACAACAAAACAGTGAATATTTAAGATCGTCTTGTTTTCTTTTTCGAGTTTTCTTCACCACATGACTTTGGAGCGTACTCTTGTTTTAAACTTTAGTTGCTTGCAGGCTGCTTCCTTTTTATTTGTCCTTTTTTTTTTTTTTTTCGTTCAATTTAGATTTTTTATGAAAGGTGGGGGACATCACTCTTCATACCTTTGTTCTATCGAATTCGGAAATCAACAAAGCACACTATTACTTTTCTCACCCCGATTTCTACTGGTGCGTATGGTGTGAGAAACTGTATGCTAGCAGAACAAGTGATGCTGGTCATCGGAATATGAGAGAGAAGATGTTATTATGTGTTTTAATAAACATGTCAGCGCACAATATCACTAGCTGACCATTTAGGACTGATTCTAGGTAACCCTTTTTATTCATCACTTTTTTTAAGACAAAATTAAGAAAGACAAACTGAAACTTTGAACCTAAATTCCAGGGTAACTTATTCTAAGGAGTTTATATTTTTAACAATAAATCCCATAACCATGTATATCAAAAAGCCAAGTTTGTCGGTCGGGCTGGGTATCCAGGCACAACCCACCATATCAAAATGCCATTTTGTGCTCAGCTCGCTTGAAACTTACCTTGTAAAAACTCCAAAGAATGGAATCAAATTGCGTAAATCAGTTTACGTAAACATCCAGTAGTGCGTACGTTATTTCCTTACTGTCTTACTGAAACTCACTGAATTTGTTTTAACAATGAAAATTAGTCCAAGTTTTAGACTGAATGTAGTTTAACAACACTAATATTGAGAGTAATTACATTTAAAGTAAACACATATGCGATATAACGTTCACTTCTCGTTTCCATTATATCTGAATCGCAGGTCAGCAAAGATCAAAGCCCTGCTAACCTTTGTTTGATTCATGTTTAAAAGGACAGGTGAATGTATTCTACCAAGTGTTATTCAGGATTGGGCATTTATTTTAACGGCAAGAACTAATCCTCACAACAACAACAACAACAACAACAACAACAACAACAACAACAACAACAACAACAACAACAACAACAACAGAAGCATTGACAACAATTAACAGTTTCGACCTGTTTGGCCGACAGATTGACAGCGGGTTTTTTCCCTTCGTCCCGAAAACTCACACCAAAACCCATCATCTTGCAACCTTTTATATGATTCACTCCTTCTTCATTTAACATACCTTGACGGGTTGCTAGTGCACTTAACTGCCAGGACAGATTTATGTAAAACAGTGTGCAATGGTTCCTCCAAACAATATTTTAAAATAATTTACAGAAAGAAAAGGGAAGGTCACCTGGTTAATTTGTTAAAAACTATAATTTTGATCTGGGGGTGGTCATATTATACTTCTATCTAAAAAAACCAATGATTTTGAATGTGATAGTCCTGGTAAAAACGTTATTACACAATGACCCTGGTTCAGATTAGTACCCAACTTAAACACGGGTAAGTTCATTACAATTACAATTACAGTTACAATTAAAGCTACAAAAGAAAATAATAATAATAATAATGCAAACTTTTATAGCGCTATTCTAGAAAAATGTCTACTCTTAGCGCTTTACAATACATACATCGACCAAGCATACTATACACGCACAGGCAAAGAAACCGACCAAACATAACCAACAAACTATACATGCACAGGCAAAAAAAACCGACCAAACATACAATACACGCACAGGCAAAGATAACAACCAAACATAAACAAACATACTATAACCAATCATAACCAACATACTATACGCACGCAGGCAAAAAGAACAATCAGCACATGTAATAATTACTGACAACTAATAATGCAGGCATACAATGACAATCCAATACACAGCCTAGGCACAAGAACCACATAAGGCTACTGTATAAAAACGTGTCAACAATACTATTTACACACACACAAACAGTGCTGACACAAAGCGCAGAAAATATATGGGTGCGTCTCAGAATCTCGTCCTCTGTTTGTGACATTATCACCAAAAGTAAAATCTTCCCAGAAAACGTTGATAATACTATTTACACACTTCTCAGGGTGTACCTTTTCAGTTTAAACAAGAAAAAATATAACATTGCCTTTAGTTTGCCATATATTGAGCATTATTTGGACCATGTGTGCAAAATCACCCGTGTAACATGGAAACAATAAAAGACAAAAAACTGCATTTATAAGGCTGAAAACGACTTTTATTCAGTTATTATTGTTGAATCACAAGCCATTATAGAGTTCAATATGAAATGACTACATGCAAACAACAAAATAATGTTTTTTTCAAAGTTCCATGCATTCGTCAAAATTTCAATACAAAAATGAAAATTAATTAATGATATCCTGATCAGAACATGTTGATACATGGCATTCATTCAGTCTTATTGACATTTAACCTTCACAATAGCATATAAGTTATCCCAAAAGAATGCAAAATGGTCACCGATGTAACATGGAAACATCACTTTTGTAACAAAGAAACGGTTATGCTTTTTCCCACAAACTTTACTAAATGAAGCTGATTTTGCAACCAGATTCTTCTTAGGTAAAATGCCAAACACTAAAACAGGAACAGAAAGAAAAAAAGCTGGACAAAATCAAGCAAACTTTGCCCCAAAAAAGAGAAACATTAATGAAAAGTTCATCACCGACGTAACTCGGAAACGAACAACCAGACATGTATTATAAGGTTTGACATGAAGAATGCAAATGTTCAAAAGTGGTTCATTCAATTGTTAAGACAATAAACCAAAGGCATTGGTTACATATAGAACAGTTGCCACTTGCAGTTAATTAATTTATTTTAAAAGAAATAATGCCCCCTGGCATTGAAGGTGGGGTCACGAATCATGGTTGCATCAGATGTAGGGACTAAGGAAATATCATCGATCCCTGGAAAGCAATAGTAGTTCCCCTCCGGTTTCCTTCGAAGGAACGTTACCACCAGTTCATCAGGTCGAATCTCTTGCACCTGAAACATGCAAGTACCTGCGATTTCAACTAAAGATTGATGCAATATGTGTGCTAGTTTCACTAACATGAATTTGTTTAATGTCTATCAAGATTTTGATGCATCCACATTCACTGGCTAAAAACAAAATAAAGTAATTATTTTGTTCAGACTTACCATTCCATTGAACATACAACTTTTACAATTAAAGAAAACATTGACACTTACCGTTCCTTTAAATGGATTTCGGAAATTTAATTTTGATCATAATTTTTTATATTTTTAATTTTCAGAGCTTGTTTTTAATCCAAATATAACATATTTATATGTTTTTGGAATCAGGAAATGATGTAAAATAAGATGAACGTAAATGTGGATCGTTTTATATAAAAAAAAATTATTACAATTTTCAGATTTTTAATGGCCAAATTCATTAATTAATTTTTAAGCCACCAAGCTGAAATGCAATACCGAAGTCCGGCCTTTGTCGAAGATTGCTTTACACAAATTTCAATCAATTTAATTGAAAAATGAGGGTGTGACAGTGCCGCCTCAACTTTTACAAAAAGCCGGATATGACGTCATCAAAAGTATTTGTCGAAAAAAAGAAAAAAACGTCCGGGGATATCATACCCAGGAACTCTCATGTCAAATTTCATAAAGATCGGTCCAGTAGTTTAGTCTGAATCGCTCTACACACACACACACGCACAGACAAACAGACACACACACACACATACACCACGACCCTCGTTTCGATTCCCCCTCTATGTTAAAACATTTAGTCAAGTTTTGACTACGTGAAATCGAAAGAAAAACTATTATTAACAAATGTTTAGCCTAATTTTTCACTTCATAGAATATCATAGCAGCAAAAACTCACCTTTTCTTAAGAACCTTGGGTGTTGATCACTGTCGTAACAAAATCACAGACTTCGGAAACATTCTCGAAATCTTTCTTCGCTGCTGGAAGCTGAACTATTTCTCTCTGTAACTGCGCATGCGTAGTCACCCGCACCTCTAAGTCACTACGCGCAAAATAGTTCTAATCTTTCTTCAAAACTCTGAACATTATTTGCAAAACCGTTCACCATCGTAACTGAATTTTGAAGAAGCATGTCATATTGCGCAACTTTCAACTTAGTTTGCAGATGCAATTTTGAGAAAATAATACTTAAATAACATTTAACTTAGCGAGTTTCTATGCCCTTTCATGTCAAGATCGTGTTGAAGATGAATATGCAAATTCTAAAGTTCAAATTTAGGACTTGTTGCTGTTGCACGCGTGTGGAAACCTATGTTACGACAGTGATGGCAAACTTTCAAGCGATTAATTTCGTTTAAAAAAACAATTCTGTGGACAAAATAACATTTCAACTGTCAAGTACACTTAAACCAAACACACATAACAAAAATAGCAGTCCTTGGACATTCTAAACGATTCTTGTAGCGAGGTACAAAACTAGTTGATGGTTCATGTCACAGATCAGACCTCCATTTTTCACGCATTTAATCATTTCTTTCGCAAAACAACCTTCATAATAATCATGCAAAATACTCAGTTTTGTTTGTACTATTTCTTTATTCATTTTACTTCTCAAAAATACCAATATCATGATTTAAAATTCAGTATGTTTCAATTGTGGGCTAATTTGATTATGGCACACACAAAAGGTTCAGTTTCTGAGACGCACCCATATATACACGTTATTTTAGGCACTAGGTAGGGGGTGAGGTGGGGCGGGATGGGGTGGGTGGGGAGATGCTGGAGGGTGTTGGCATACTAATTACTCCACATTTTCCCCCACATTTATTTATTATATGTATTTATGAACTGGTGCGCAGAAGTATTTCATTCTCACCTATTCTGAGCTGTCAAAATGTGTGTGTCAGGTGTCGTTTTACTTGAACTTGACGTTCGTGTTTCTCCGAACGTCTGTGTATCGAAACACAGATACACGCACTCCATGACTCTGTAAGAAGACAACACATATCGCTAGGTTTCATTTGTTTTGATGAATGTATGACCTTTCATGAAGTAGTTTTGTTTTTTGTTTACTTTTTGCCTGTTTGCCAGTTCGTTTTTGGAACTTTGCAAAGCAGTGCCGTGTCGTCTGTTTTGGTCTGGGGAAACGCCCATGAAAAGAGCCGAAGAATCCCCGAGCGTTTCTATTGGGTTTGCTTTTGATTATCCATGTATAACCTGCTTCCTGCAACTATGGTAACCGGGGATTTATTGCCTGGGGAACATGAGATTTATTTCCCAGGTGCTTGTGAATGAAAACTCGTGAAAATGATGACAATGATAGTTGTTGTTGTTGTTGTTGTTGTTGTTGTTGTTGTTGTTGGTGTTGTTGGTGTTGGTGTTGTTGTTTTTACTCTAAGAGGATGTTTAGTATGTAACTTTTGTATTGTCGTATTGTGTCGTTTATACAGTGTAGGCCTATCTACAATAAAGCGTGTTTGAAATAATGTTGACCATCTCTGTCTTCTCCAGGGTTCCCTTGCTGCCTTCTCACCTGTCTCTATTTTGTGGTAACAGTTTGGGCACAGTTTTCTGTGCCTATAGTTGATCAGTGAAAGATTCGCACCATGTTCCAGGAACATGAAAACGATTTATAACAAATACCGGTCAAAATGAGTCCTGAAGTGAAAAACGTTTAGCTCACCATCTCAAGTCCGCCCAATCTTTTACGTGGGAGAAGACCATCCCTAAAATTGGACATATGCCAAAAAGTTTAAAAGGTGGTGGGTTCAAGTGCTAGTCTTTCGGATGAGACGATAAATCGAGGTCCCTTCGTGTACACTACATTGGGGTATGCACGTTAAAGATCCCACGATTGACAAAAGGGTCTTTCCTGGCAAAATTGTATAGGCGTTGATAAAAATGTCCACCAAAATACCCGTGTGACTTGGAATAATAGGCCGTGAAAGGTGGATGCAGCGCCTATAGGCTGTTGATCTACTGGCCGATGTGAATGCGTGATATATTGTGTAAAAAATTTCCATCTCACACAGCATACGCGCTTTGAACTTCGGATAAGGCGCTATATAAATACCCGTTATTATTATTATTATTATTATTATTATTATTATTATTGTGTAATAAATAAAACGTCGTGAATGTGTGTAGATATATGTGTGTGTGTGTGTGGGTGTGTGTGTGTGTGTGTGTGTGTGTGTGTGTGTGTGTGTGTGTGTGTGTGTCTGTCTGTCTGTCTGTGTGTGTGTGTGTGTGTGTGTGTGTGTATGTGTGTGTATGTGTGTATGTGTGTGTGTGTGTGGGAGTGTGTGTGTGTATGTGTGTGTGTGTGTGTGTGTGTGTGTGTGTGTGTGTGTGTGTGTGTGTGGGAGAGAGAGAGATAGACAGACAGACAGACAGACAGACAGACGGACGGACAGACAGACAGACAGACAGACAGACAGACAGACAGACAGACAGACAACACAAAAAGGGAGTTAGGAGGGAGCAGGGTAAAATCTAACAAACAAAAATATTTCTTTATTAAGGAGAGTGACGGCATGAGCATACAGGTGTTGATCCAGTTATGACTAGATTTTGTTTACAGGTAGAACGGGAATCGAACGAGGGTAGTGTGTGTCTGTGTGTGTGTGTGTGTGTGTGTGTGTGTGTGTGTGTGTGTGTGTGTGTGTGTGTGTGTGTGTGCGTGCGTGCGTGCCTGCATGCGTGCGTGCGTGCGTGCGTGCGTGTGTCTGTGTCTGTGAGTGAGTGTGTGGAGAATGGATCCCAGAAAAACTACTGGACAGATCTTTATGAAACTTTTCATACACATGAGAGAGAGAGAGAGAGAGAGAGAGAGAGAGAGAGAGAGAGAGAGAGAGAGAGAGAGAGAGAGAGAGAGAGAGAGAGAGAGAGAGAGAGAGAGAGAGAGAGAGAGATTGACAATGACAATGACAATGACAATTCTTTATTTTACGAGGGTAACAGAATAAGCATTGGTATACTTTTTTTGCATCTGGCCCTCGCCCTAAAGAGGGACTAAATCTACTATAATAACTACTACTACATACTTACATAATTAGTAAAACAGTATAAACAGAGAGACTGAGAGAGAGAGAGAGAGAGAGAGAGAGAGAGAGAGAGAGAGAGAGAGAGAGAGAGAGAGAGAGAGAGAGAGACAGAGACAGAGAGAGAGAGAGAGAGAGAGAGAGAGAGAGAGAGAATTGAATTGAATTGAATTGAACTTTATTTAACAAGGATTAAGATGTAAGGCTACGCCTTTTCTTACAATCTGTCCTTGGGACGCACCGACACACAATGATAAAATAAAAAAATAAAAATTTTAAAGTTAAAAAGTTTAAAACAACAAAAAGAGGTCGGAAAACAT
This sequence comes from Littorina saxatilis, assembly GCF_037325665.1. Classification (NCBI taxonomy): domain Eukaryota; kingdom Metazoa; phylum Mollusca; class Gastropoda; order Littorinimorpha; family Littorinidae; genus Littorina; species Littorina saxatilis. Next base: position 85,494,740 of record NC_090256.1, on the reverse strand, counting down.
GAGCACGTGATGATAAAGATGACGATGATGATGATGATGATGATGATGGTGATGACGATGATGAAGATGAGGCAGGATGAGCAAACACATGTGGTCATTCATAAAATCAATGTATACTATGCAGGTAATTATAAGTACAAGCTGGCAGCAATCGAACATGTAGCAATAGTATAACAAAAATATGTTCCAAATATACAATGCACAGCACATCTTTGACGTAATACTAAGTGTGGTAAATCACAAAGCGTGAAAATACCCAGACACTAATCTTGAGCCTGTCTGAACAGTGCTTGTAACATAACTGTGACACAACGACCCTATGACACAACGGCCCTATGAAACAGAGAGAGAGAGAGAGAGAGAGAGAGAGAGAGAGAGAGAGAGAGAGAGAGAGAGAGAGAGAGAGAGAGAGAGAGAGAGAGAGAGAGAGAGAGAGAGAGAGAGAGAGATTAATACCCAAGGGGAACAACCGTCTTCTTAGTGCAACGACTTATGTTCAAAACAGAGCGGATCGGTTTTCTCCCTTACAACGTATCGCTACATCCTCTCCGCCCCTTTGTTGTCATTATTTTTTGCCAATACAAAACTTTAATTTACAAAAAAAGCATCCCTCTCTCAAATACCAGCGACCTCGTCTTTTAATTAGACCTGTCTCTGATTGCCAGAGAAGGGACAAAAATCATCGTCATTACCACCCAGCCTGACGCTGATGGGGTCTATGTCGACCAAAAGAGTGGGATTCCCTGTAGGTGGAGTTCCTGGAGGGGGATTCCCTGTATACAGGGAATCCCACAGGGTGGAGCTTTTCAATAAAACTTGCAAACCATACTCGAATTTCTAAGAAATATCAAAAAAGATTGAAAAACATCAAATTCTACCGATGTCGCCAAGCATCACGTGACTTTCAGCGATATCAGCGACACGCTACAGGAACTAAATCATGTGGTATTCCCTGTATACAGGGAATCCCCCTCCAGGAACTCCACCTGCAGGGAATCCCACTCTTTTGGTCGACATAGACCCCACTATCAGCATCACTGACCGTATAGCTCCAGCATGGGAATTGTTCGCAGTGAAAACGTAAAATTCCGCGGCAGTATAAACTGGAGTTTCTGCAAATAAAAACGAAATTATAGTTTCCAAGAAAACGAATAGGTTTTGTGGGTGAGCCGTGTGTGTATGTGCCTGTAAACTCGTTTTCCTTCTTACTTTTATTCTAGTGTGCATTACTTCATGTTACAAATTTCGTTAAATGGCACTGAAAATTACCTCAGCCCGGTGTCACCGTGACGAACTGAAAACTCTGCGTGAACAATCTCTCTCAATGAGGTCAATGCGCATGCGCAAACGTACATGGGGAGACTAATCAGGTCGTGAACAACCTAACCCTAACCCTAACCCTAATCCTTACCCTAACCCTAATCCTAACCCTAACCCTAACCCTAACCCATGGTTCGGTCAAAGGGTTGTATTTTAAGTCCAGGATTGGCGCATGCGCATCGACAGCATTGAGAGGGATTGTTCAGCAGACTGAGTTTTCAGTTCGTGACACCGGCCCCAGATTGCACAGATCTTGATTGATAGGAAAAACAAATTGGGGGAGCATGTCCCACCCACAGAGATATATCTCTGTATCTCTGTGGTTCCACCCCACCCCGAATCCCTCGACCTAGATTTCACTGTTGTTTTTCTTTCAGGCAACTACCATATAGATGTCTTTCTCGTTGCTTTTCTGTGTTCTTTATGTGTTTGGGTTTTTGCCAGAACATCTTGGGCATCAGCCTATCTTGCCTCCTTATCTTTTCACCTGCTTTTCCAAGTTGGTGAGCGAGGAAACGAAAGTGTGATATATACAGACAGATACCGAGGGAGGGAGGTGTGGGGGCTTGGTTGAGGGATATATAGGGAAGGGGGGGGAGGGGGTAGTGTCCAAGGTGAAGGATGGTGGCATCTCATTTACAAAGAGTGGACGGGCGCAATGGCCTAATGGTTAAGATTTGGGCCTTACCCGTAGACGGTTCGGGGTTCGAATCCCAGCCGCGCCTGGTGGGTTTATGGTGCAGATTTGTCGGACTTCCCAGGTGATCTTATCTGCAGACCTGCTACTGAGCGCCTTGTCCTCCTTCGTGTGTACATGCAGGCAAAAGACTAAGTACTAGTATGCACGGAAAAGATCTTGTACTCCACGTCAGAGTTTGGTGGGATATAAAAACACAAAAACACCAAGCACTCCTCCCCCGTAAACGGAGTGTGGCTGTCTAAATGGCGGGGGGAAACGGTCACACACGTAAAATCCCACTCGTGCAAAACACAAGTGTACGGGGGAGTTGCAGCCCATTAAGCAGCAGAAGAAGAAGAAGAAGAAGAAGAAGAAGAAGAAGAAGAAGAAAAGCCTTGACGGGTACGTGGTGGCGTGCACGAATGTTTGCACGCGAATACACGAACAGAGATCGGAAAATCTTTAAAGTCTCTAACGCAGTTCTGCAAACTGATTTCTTTGGGTACAAATAAGTCATTAAGAAGCCAGTATTCCGATTTGTATGACGATCATAAACATGGAGAAGACTCAGGTGGTGATGTTAATCCATCTTCGCTCCTGTTCTTTCTTTTCGTTCGTCAGATCGGTTTCTGGAGTATCATGAAAAGATCCTTCACGTTTGAATTTTACAGTACCCAGCTCAGTCAAGCATCCATGATCATGCATGTACATGTACATCAAAACTCGCATTGCCAAGACTGTAAGTCTTCCCCTGATGAGCGTGACGCCTTGATGTCCAAAACAGCCAATAGAACTAGGAATTCGCCATGCCCTAGCTAGCGATTCGACAGCCATCAATCGATATTTCCACCCGGAACTTACATCGAAGCGCGCACGTAATAACCGTGACACCATAAAAAGTTTCTGAAAACAAGTCGTTCCCTATTGAGAGAAACCACGGGGCATTCTCCTTGCATCAGCTAGTGATTCAACAGCCATCAATACATTGTCACCTCGAACTAACATCGAAGCGCACACGTACTCACCGTAAAGTCATTAGTTTCCGGATAAAAAGTTGTTCCGTCGTGGGGGGCACTACGGGAGCCAAACCTAGAATTTACCATTCCCCAGTGATTCAAAAGCCCTCAATATTCCCACCCTTAACTTACATCGAAATGCGCTTGTAATCACTGTAAAGTCATAGGAAGTTTCTGGGAAAAAAGTCGTTCCGTACTGAGGGACACCTCGGGAGTAACCAGGAATTCGCCGCGCCCTAATGATTTTACAGCTATCAATATTTCCACCCAGACCTTTGCCTCAAGTTCGTACATACTCACTGGTGATGCCACAGAAAGTTTCTGACGAAGCGTAAAACAGCTTGTATCCCACTGAGGGACACCATGGGAGTAGGAACGCCGCCAGGGTTTCTCTGTTTGGCCTACTGCCAGTTTCGCATGTCGAATTTCTGCTCCTGTGGTTCAATCATTAATTTTTTACATTTTCCCAAACGTTTCTCACGGTCGATTATGCTAATGGCATGCTTATGTGGTTGTCACGGTGTGTGTGTGTCTGTGTCTCTGTGTCTGTGCGTGTGTGTGCGTGCGTGCGTCTCTCTCTCTCTCTCTCTCTCTCTCTCTCTCTCTCAGACTCTCTCCCCCTCTCTCTCCACACACACACGCATCTGCTATCTGCGTCTAGTCTGTTTTGATGTTCGGCAAATAGGATTATTTTTGGCTGCAAAGAGGTCGTCAACATCTTGTTGTGAGCTGCATAGATGAATGTTTGATTCTTCATGCACTATCCGACACTGAAGGTTACCCACGAGTTGTAAATGGGTAAATAAAGAAAGAAGCAATGAAGAATGTCGAAATAATACTTGTAGCTGTTGAGAAACACACAAGGGTTTCGTCTTATTTCTTGGGGCGTAAAAGGTCTCCTTCTTATTTTCAAAACGACACACCACCACTGCAATCTTTGGCACTAACAAAATGTATTAATTTCCTAAAACTCTGTTACGAAAAAATATACATTATAAGTTGAAATGAATACACTCTGGGGTTTCATTTGCAAACAGCGCTCCGCCCCTCCAACCGACCCCCCACCCCCCACCCCCACCCCCTACACCGGTCCCTCTCTCTCTCTCTCTCTCTCTCTCTCTCTCTCTCTCACTGTTTCTCTCCCCCTCTCTCTTTACCCCCCCCCCCACACACACACACACACACGTGCGCGCGCGCGCACGCACACGCACACGCACACATACACAAACATCAAGGGGGGGGGGGGGGGGGAGAGAAAGACGGAGACAGAGAGAGTTCAAAAAATACTTTCACATTTATGATATGCAAATCTTGCTAACTCGACAATATTTACCGCAACATGGTGACGCCCAAGGCCGAAGACTCAATCATCATCAGTTACAAATCATCAACACAAAGGCAACTGTTCTCGTATGAAATGTATCTCAATAAACATTGTAACCCTCGAATGCATCAAAACAAATCGCCTCTCTCTTACTCCTATCCTCTTCTAGTGCGGCATGATACGGCCCAACGTTGGCACAGAATTTGCCCAGCCCTTCCTCTCAGTAATAAACCGAGTCTTTGTTGTGTAGTGTCAAAGGGCCCGTGTTGACATGGAAAAGGTTTGGGTGTTAACTGCGGAACATCTGTTTCCTGTTGTTTTTCTTGCCTAGAAAAGCTATTTCAAGAAGTATGTAAACATGATGGGAAATGTGACTTTTAATGCTTTGAATATATATTTATTCCCCCCTCTGCTTCTTTACCTCTGTAAACTTGTAGAGCTAGTTATTTTTCGATAATGACCCAGCAACCAAACAAATAACGAGCCAGCAACAGCCTGAATCCTCGATAGTGAAATGGGTTGAGAAGCTGTTCTGTTTTGGTACTACTTTTGCGACTGAAAAGTTCCGAACGCTCTATACGTACGAAATATACATCTCTGGAGCAAACAATACAAACATACCGCATTTAAATTAACAACTACAGGCCTGAACACATGAATCTCCATATAAAATCCATGAGTTAGGTTGTTTTCTGAATCTAGATCTGCCGTGCACACACCGTTCATCACAAGCAAATTCCCAAGGCAAGTAACTCATACTCTTGCCGACAAGAGTAGTTCCCCTTCTTTTAACGCAGTTTCTTCGACAACACTGACTGCAATCCGACGGTCAGTTTTCAACAATATTTCATTTTATAAACAGATCACACGCAACCAAATGCACACATCTCATCAATTTAAACAACATAAAGCGGTTTCATACACTATTTTCCCCAGAAAACTGAACTTCATACAGTAATTAACGTTGGAACACGGGTGCAAAAGTTCGTCTGCTAGTCCCATTTGACGAAAGAACATTATCCTAAACGATACTAAAACATAAACAGAACACACAATATCTGCCTTTACCGCCACAGCAGAATAACAGCATATCTGTGTACTTGATTTAGTCTAAAACAGGGAAACTGACAAGAAGTGTTAACAGAATGGAATGATTTGCACGGAACTATACAACCGCGCATTAATCGATCGCCTGCGCAGGTTGACTGGTTGAGTGATTCGGATTCGATCAAACTTTCGCACAAAAACTCCTGTTTTCTTTGAATAACTGAAGAAAGGAGGAATAAAGAGGTTACACACCTCGTCTCAGTGATTATTAAAAATAATGGTCTCAGTTCGCGGTCATGAAAAAGCTCGCTGAAGCTCGCATTTTTCATGATCCGCCAACTTCGACCATTATTTTTAATAATCACTGAGACTCGGCATGCATGTAACCTCTACTTATTCCCCCCTCTGCTTCTTTACCTCTGTAAACTTGTAGGGGTAGTTATTTTTCGATAATGACCCAGCAACCAAACAAATAACGACCCAGCAACAGCCTGAATCCTCGATAGTGCAATGGGTTGAGAAGTTGTTCTGTTTCGGTACTACTTTTTGCGACTGAAAAGTTCCGAACGCTCTAATGTACGAAGTATACATCTCTGGAGCAAACAATATAAACATACCGCATTTAAATTAACAACTACAGGCCTGAACACATGAATCTCCATATAAAATCCATGAGTTAGGTTGTTTTCTGAATCTAGATCTGCGTGCTCAAACGTTCATCACAAGCAATTTCCCGCAAGGCAAGTAACTCATACTTTGTCTAGCGACAAGAGTAGTTCCTTTTCTTTTCACTCAGTTTCTTCGACAACAGACTGCAATCCGACGGTCAGTTTTCAACAATATTTCATTTAATAAACAGATCACACGCAATCAAATGCACACATCTCATCAATTTAAACAACATAAAGCCGTTTCATTGCGGCCCTATGCTCCACAGGGAGTCTACAGGAATAAGTAAGTCAAAGCGGTTTCATACACTATTTTCCCCAGAAAACTGAACTTCATACAGTTTTAACGTTGGAACACGGGTGCAAAAATTCGTCTGCTAGTCCCATTTGACGAAAGAACATTATCCTAAGCGATACCAAAACATATGACTAAGTGCCAAAAGGTGCGCACGAAAAGCGGACAAAGGGGCTAAAAAATAAAAGTTGACAAACACGACTGATATTGGGATTTTTGTTAAGACAACAGATGCTGGAACCCAATTACGAAAAGAAAAGATAAATTTACCCAAATGATTTTACAAATAACGATAATTTTGTTCGTTATATCATTCAAAACGGCACTGAGTCATAGCATTAAGGTTATCTCGCACGTTTTTAAAGCTAGGGCTTTGAAACTTGGCACACAACCAAAGTATAATGACCTCCAGGTATGGTGCACATCACATTAAACAACATTGAATTTCAAGGTCACAGCGAGGTTAAATTTCCTTTGCAAACTGGAAAATTGTCGTTGTCACTTCTTACATGTTTTAATACTAGATCAGTTAGACTTTACATACTTCACATACTTTCAGCATTTTTATAAAACCTCATTAAAAGTGACCTGCTGGTTAATCTTTGTCAAAGTTCAAGGTCACAGCGGGGTCACATCTGGTCCAAATGTGGAATATTTTCAATTTATTCAGCGCGTTTATAGCACGAGCTTTGAAAATACACACAGTTCTAGTGTATAATGTTCACACACGATTAAAGTCTGGTTGAAAAAGTCAAGGTCACAGCAGGGTCGCGTTGAGGTCAAACATATACATTTTTTCAATGAGGTTTTCTCATATGTTTTTGAAGCTAGGGCCTTGAAACTTGGCACACTACGCAAGTTAAATTAAACCTCATCAAATTCCAAGGTCACAGTAAGGTTAAAGATCCTTTAAGGATATTTTCTAAAAAATGTGTTCAAGCAAGGAAAAACGCCATTTCTTCAAAGGCTGGAATAACTACAGAGGCAGCCGCGTCATTACACACAATGCAATTACGTCATACATCATACATTTCTATGAGTCATGTTGAATGGAATGGTGGCATGTGCCTCTATTCTAGCTAACAACAAAGCTGAAAAAATGAATATTATCTGTTTGTTTTGTTTGTTTTACCCGTACGAGACCTTTCCGTGACCTTGACATGTGACAAGGATCTACCTTAACTTCTTTAAGTCGGAGAATCATTGAGAGTTGTGTGATGTTTGAAGGCTCTCCCTTTAAAAACAACTGAGATAATGATGCATTTTCGTGTTTTTGATTTGCCCATATGTGACCTTGAGATTCGACAAAGGTCAACAAGACTTTAACCGTGTATGGAGGCTATTAAGCCCAAAAATGTGAACTTTCAAGGTTCTTGCTTTGAAAAACTCTGAGAAAAAGGTTATGTTTTTTTTTTACCCACACGAGACCCTGCTATGACCTTCACATTTCTCAAGGATCAACCTTGAATTCTCCATGTTGAACAATCATTAAGCAAAAGCGTTGTTTGAAGTTTGAAGGTTCTAGCTTCAAAAATCTCTGAAAAAATATGTTTCATCCGTTTTCGGAACCACATGTGACCCAGCCGTGACCTTGAAATCTGACAAGGGTCAACAAGACTTTTACCATGCATGGGGGCGATTAAACCCCAAATGTGTGTGAAGTTTCAAGGTTTCAACTTAAAAAACGTCTGAGAAAAATATACATTTTCCTTTTTGGACAATGTGTTGCACGCAAGACAACGCGACAAACGCTCGTGTTATCATTCTTTTACTTTAAGGTCGACTTGCGTGCCCGCTCTTTCGCTAATCTCAATTAAAATTCATCTTGGAAGTTCGGTTTTATTACGCTTTTAATTAAGAAGATTAAACTAAGACAGCAAATAGTTAGTTTTACCCATTAAACTCGATAAGGTAGTGACATTTTATGTTGAACGCAAGATGGTGTCGCACGCAAGATCTGAAAAGATGTTGACGACATAATTTCAACACTTGATAGCGCATTCGTGGTTCGTGATTTCTTCACAAATTTTGAACACAGAATGTGTCACGTGGTTCCGTAGATGAAGTAGATCTTTGTACATGTAAATTTTGTTTTTAAAAGAAAATAACCGTTAATTACCGAACATTTTGTCGCACGCAAGATATGACGAAATTTTCAAATCGTTTTCAAAAATGCTGTTCAAAAGTTCTGCAGTCTTTGCTGGATTACTTGAAAGACAGCAGTTTGATACACCGTTATCGCTTGACGTGTCGACATCAATTCCAGAGTTTTTGAAAAAGAAATTTAGTAAATATCTGCGATTGAAAAATGTATGCCGTGATGACGACACATCTTGCGTGCGACACCTTAAAATTCGGTTATCGAAAAAAACAAATTCTCTCGAGATTTAGATTTGACGTTTGGTCTCGTCTGTAAAGCGATGTTTCAGGCATTCAATCAAACTAAATGCAATTCATTTGTGCTTCTTGTTATTTTTCTGTGGCATATTCAAAACACGAGGTATCACGATGTCCGTTTTCAGATGGCCGGTTTTGGCGTTATTTTTGACTTTAAACAAAGATAACTTCAAAACCGTTCAAGTCAGACACACGAAATTATGTCCACTATCTCTTCGCACATTCATCCACACACACACCAATTTTCAGCAGACACACGTTTTTAGAAACATTTTTATTGTAAAACAAAGTCGTCTTCTGTTCTGTGAGCACCTTTTGGCACTTAGTCATATACAGAACACACAATATCTGCCTTTGCCGCCAGAGCAGAATAACAGCATATCTGTGTACTTGATTTTAGTCCAAAAATAGGAAAACTGACAAGAAGTGTTAACAGAATGGAATGATTTGCACGGAACTATACAACCGCGCATTAATCGATCGCCTGCGCAGGTTGACTGGTTGAGTGAATAGGATTCGATCAAACTTTCGCAAAAAACCTCCTCTTTTCTTTGAATAACTGAAGAAAGGAGGAATAAAGAGGTTACACACCTCGTCTCAGTGATTATAAAAAATAATGGTCTCAGTTCGCGGTCATGAAAAAGCTCGATAAAGCTCGCATTTTTCATGATCCGCTAACTTCGACCATTATTTTTAATAATCACTGAAACTCGGCATGTAACCTCTACATATCTGTTGCCCAAGCTTGCATCGTCGTGAATGTTGTGTTCGCCGCAAAGCTTTTGTTTAATAACATCTTAAATCAGCTTCAAAATTGAAAAAAGATAGTTGGTGGCAATTATAAACTCTTAAATGCGTATTAGGACTAAGACACACACCGTTGTGTGTGACTGATATATTCATATATACATGTATTCATATGTATACATGTGCATTTATTGTGTTTTTATTTGTATACGAACCATGCAGAGGTGAGTTTTTTTCTAACCACAGGTACGTTCTCTGCATCGGTAACTCATGAGCGTACTATCAAAGAGAGTGTGCTCTAGGGGAAATGACCATTTATTTATCAACACTTTCAAAGAAATTCAACGTATTTCAGCAATTCCCCGCCATAATTAAACGCTAATTTGTAAACCTCATCGAGATCTATCTTTTGGGCTAAGCGGCGGGCCCGTCTTACTTGTTTCCATTCAGGCATTAAAAAAGTGAAAACTAAAGCGGCCTGGGGTTATCTGGTGTGAAGTGCAAGCATGCCGAAAATCTCAATACCTGGCATAGTGTTCACCAGTCACTAATCGCCTTAACTGATTCAATCAACCGCCCAGCCGGTGTTCTACATATTTCTGCTTGCATCTGTTGCTGCATATGCCGATTGAAAGAAAGTGTTACAACCTTTTCAAAATCAAAATCGTCAAACAGTCACTAGCGATGGGAGGTGTCTAAATCACGTGGACAAGGAGCACGTGTTAAAAGCTTGCCTCAATAAAAGCAAGAATATTAACTCTTTCACAACCTTTTCAGACACGACAGAGTTATTACCGGAGTTCGTCAATGAGCAACAAACTTCTCATTCTGCACAGGCAACCAAGCTTGCAGTTTATGGTGCATGACATGTGCATGTTCTAGTAAAGGATAGTTTTTACCCTCTCTACAATCCTGGACAGTCGGGCAACATGGTTTTTACCAGAAGAAAGTTACCTTGAATTTATTTTGAATTTTTTTTACTTCGCCCCGCTGACCGAGTTTGCACCAACAATCAGCAGATTATCAAGCCGCAAATGTTGTGCATATTTCTGACTGTACCCGTTGTAACAAGGGCCACACTTGGCAGCTGAGTCGCAATCTCTGCGTCTTTTAATGTTCTGCTGGCGGCACTCATCGGCTTGAGATTATAACTTGCAGCCGCGGTTAATCGGTGCAGTTATGTGGCTTATCCGACGTGAAAGGAATTCCTGGCTTTCGCCCTCAGCGACACTGGAAGCGTATGCATCTGACTATTGCATTGTGGAAGAATTTGCTTAGTAAGTTTTTTTGGGCTTGACTGGACTGCTGAGATATTGTGCAGCACAATCTTAAATCCAGGTCGAGAATGCTGCAGTTTGACATGGAAGGATTACCTAGCGTTTGCTCTCAACGACATTGAAATGGTGCACGAGTCTGTTTATCATACGGTCAAATAATTCCCTTAGTAAGTATTTGTTGCTGCACTTATCCAAAATATCATACCTCTCGTATGTATAGGCATTAGCTCCTGGATGTTTCAAAGCAATTCACTGGGTCAGTACTGAAATACAACGCTTTTTGTTACGGCACCACTCACAGCTCCAGTTTTTGACCGCTCGTGCTATTGACACTCGCACCAGTAGGAATAGACAAACATAAGATAACTAAACAAAACAACCTGTTCTGGATTGATCAGTAATTGTGTTTTCTCCTTGAATGATAAAGTTGCCAAGCTGTGCCAATTCTGAATTTTACTCGATTTGTTTTTATCATTGGGGGCATTCGTTTTTGTCAGGTCGATTTTAGGGGTACCCTTATTTGGTCGGCGGTCGCGTGACCCCTTGTTAAAGAAGAAATCTTTGATCCGGAAAGTGTACCAGATAAACCAAGCCGACTGCCTTAATTGGCAGCCCGGCGCAGTGGCGTGGTGGTAAGACGTCGGCCTCCTAATCGGGAGGTCGTGAGTTCGAATCCCGGTCGCTGCCGCCTGGTGTGTTAAGAGTGGAGATTTTTTCGATCTCACAGGTCAACTTATGTGCAGACCTGCTAGTGACTTAACCCCCTTCGTGTGTACACGCAAGCACAAGTGCGCACGGAAAAGATCCTGTAATCCATATCAGAGTTCGGTGGGTTATAGAAACACAAAAATACCCAGCATGCCTCCCCCGAAATCGGCATATGCTGCCTGAATGGCGGGGTAAAAACGATCATACACGTACAAATCCACTCGTGCTAAAAACATGAGTGAACGTGGGAGTCTAAGCCCATGAACGAAGAAGAAGAAGAATTGGCAAAGAAAGGTTGAAGAAAATGACATAGGAATGAATGCTTTCGTTAGGGCACAGACGTTGTTGCAATATTTGTGTGTGTGCACAGTTTATTAAACTGAAACGAGTTTGACCTCAGCCTCCTTTGTGAACTCTCTTCATCCTCTGACATGGGGGATAGGGGTCACCGTCGACGGAAAGTTCACGATTGCGTCCGTAGTTGAAATTTCTTGATTTTTGCTTGAGTGTGTGTCAACGGGGATTATCAAACAGACCTTCAGGTTTGCATGAAGAACACCTTTCGTTTGCATCTTTTCTTTTTTTTTTTGCGTTTTCAAGATGGTGTCCGGAAGAGAAATGTATTGCTAAGATCTCTCTCTCTCTCTCTGTGTCTCTCTGTGTCTCTCTCTGTCTCTCTCTGTCTCTCTCTCTCTGTCTCTCTCTCTCTCTCTGTCTCTCTCTGTCTCTCTCTCTCTCTGTGTCTCTCTCTCTCTGTATCTCTGTCTCTGTCTCTCTCTGTCTCTTTCTCTGTCTCTCTCTCTCTTTCTCTCTCTGTCTCTCTCTGTCTCTCTCTCTTTGTATCTCTGTCTCTGTCTCTTTCTCTGTCTCTCTTTGTCTCTCTCGCCCTCTCTCTCTCTCTCTCTGTCTCTCTCTCTCTTTCTCTGTCTCTCTCTCTCTCTCTCTTTCTCTCTTTACTCTCTCTGTCTCTCTCTCTCTGTCTCTGTCTCTCTCTCTCTTTCTCTCTCTGTCTCTCTTTGTCTCTCTCTCTGTGTGTGTGTGTCTCTCTCTCTCTCTCTCTCTCTCTCTCTCTCTCTCTCTCTCTCTGCGCACGCATGTCTAAACTCACTCAAAGAGACAGGACGAGCATGCGACTGTGCAGAGTCGACAGACAGATAGGCAGGTTGTCAGGAAGACAGACAGACAGACAGATAGACAGACATGTTGTATAAACTAGACTGCGGCAAAGAAGGACAAACAGAGACACGAAATTAGATACGCTAAGCGCGCGCACCAAACCAAAGTCTCCAAACTCAAGATCTAACAAAAGACGATACATAAGAAAGAAAATCTCCATTACAACAAGAATTCTTTGCGGACGACCAGGACGCCCCCTTGTGGCTCACATTAGACGCTCAGACCTGTGAAACGCCGCACTCAAGAGGGGCAATGGCCAGCCAATTTCCTCTCTCGCACAACTCAACGGTCGTTTGGGTTTCTATCGTCAGCAGTCCACAGCCTCGAGTCCTACTATTTCTGACAGCGACCTGGACTGGTATTCAAGAAACCTCTTTAGCGCCACTTGGCCGCATGGTGGCGCTGTTTGAGCTGTAAGTCGCGCTAGTCGGCATTCACGAAAGGCCGTTGTGACCCGCCAAAGTCACGTGACGCCTTCAAAGTTACGGGACCTACCCCTCGTCTCTACAATCGCTAACACCGTGTTATCTTCGTGATTCAAGATGGCGGCCTTCATGATGTTGGAATATATATGCCGAGAGAAGAAATCTGAGAAGAATTTTCCGGGATCGCATTCATCCTGTGGATAAATATGACGATGTAGATTTGTACAGAAAGTTTTTTTTTTGTTTGTCTTCTCTTTTACCTTTGTTTTTTTAAGCGGGGAGCATCCTTCTTCATATTTTTTTTATATCAAATATTTACATGTTTAAGTTCAATAAATTAATATCATGGTAACCAAAAAAAAAATTCAAAAAAAACCATTCCTGCCTAAAAAAAATTTTTTTTAAATCAATTTGCTATTATAATGTACTCTTTTGCACATGAAGAAAATAAACAAAAATAAACAAATGCCAAAGAGTAAAAAAAATTACGGACAGATGGTGATTTGAACTCGACTCAATCGCGCATCAGGCGAATGTGAGAATCGTTCGGCCACGGAATCAGTAGAAGAAATTGGACACTAATGCATTAAAGAAGACGCGAGCACGTTTTCACCACAAGCCGGTATGATCGAGCATCGGTTGAAATCTTTCGCGAGCAGTATCTCGTATTTGTCCGCGTTTCGCTGTCAGTCCAGTTAGCACTTCGTTTCCTCTTCCCCTCCATCTCTTCCTCGTGTGCCTGCGCTTTCGCTTGTCCGATGGATGTTCCGTACATGTCGACTAAAGTAAATGTAATGCACACGTGTTCGTTCGCGGAATAAAAGCAATGAAGGCGGATAAGAGCTACTGCCCGTGCGCACTGAACAGGAAGTGAGGGAAACCCCGTGGTTTACAAATAGACAACCTTGTTAGCTAACAGCGTTCGGAGGGGGACTCGTGAATGCCAGTTAAAGTCGGAAGTTAAAGCGTAGTAGCTAAAACGGCTTCAGAATCTGAAACCACCTCAAATTCTTTTTCTTCTTGAATACCACTCCTGGGACTGTGATACATTTCCAGCCTTGATCCCCAGTACGGAGAGTGTACACTTTGTCTTTCGCTTCGTCTCAGTCTGTCTGTCTGTCTGTCTGTCTGTATTATTTATCTCTCTGTATGTCTCTCCCTGTCTCCTTGTCACTCACGTCTCTCTCTCTCTCTCTCTCTCTGTCTCTGTTTGTCTGTCTGTCTGTCTGTCTGTCTGTCTCTCTCTCTCTCTCTCTCTCTCTCTCTCTCTCTCTCTCTCCCTCTCCCTCTCTTTCTCTCTCAAGGACAGACTAGAGAATGAGATCCCTGTGCCTAAAACTGTATCCTGTTTTAATAAATCTGTTTATTCCGGTCTGTCTGTCTGTCTGTCTGTCTGTCTGTCTCTCTTTCTCTCTCTTTCTCTCTCTCTCTATCTCTCTCTCTCTCTCTCTCTCTCTCTCTCTGTCTCCACCAACACCGCAGGGATGTAAACATGAAATAGCCACCACCTAATGTGTAGGAATCTCTATTGATTGTGCTAAGTCAGATTTATGTATAGCTCTAAAACAAGGGCTGATCTGGTTGTGTCGAATAAGTGGTGTTTTTTCTTGTTTCGGTCTTAGGGCTTTTTGTTCTTTCAGGTTGTGTATTTGGAGTAAGGAGCGTGGGGGCTAGGGAGGCAGAAGGAGGGGTTATAAAGGTAGTAGGGAACGTTGGGGAAAAGGGGGAGGACGGAGGGTATCAATGAGGGCGATGGGGGTAGGGGGGATTACGTGTTCTGAGTCTTAACGTAAGTCTTATTTACAAGGTTTTTCCTTTGCCCGCTTTCTTTCCTTTTTTAAGTTCCCTCACAAAATTATATCCTTTTTTTCTGTTAAATACGCGCTTTTTTTGTAAATACAATTAGAAGCAATGGAATGATGGGTTGGTTAGAGAATTGTCTGTTTTTGCCATCTCTATAATCCACCTCCCGTAAATGCTTTTCCTCTATAAGTCTCTCTATCTGTAATTCTCTCTCCCCCGCTCTCCACTTCCTCCCAATTTCCCCCCCTGCCCCCTACCTCTCCCTTACCATCACCCCTCCCCCAACCTTACACTTTTACGTTTCACATTATAACGAGTGAAATACCAATTCTGTGATACTGTACAACATTGCACTACAACTTTTTCCCTCATACGTACGTGACAAACGTCTCATCATTCATCCCTCAACATCCGCACTGTCTTCCAAAATTGAAGGAAAAAATGAGTCTGCCAGTTCATAAAATGTTATCAACAAGTTTCAAATTCTCTTTAAAATGTTGTTTCTTCGACTACACATTGACCTACCTACCGACAAGTATACCCTCCCCTTTATATCAAAACCCCCAGCCTGTAACAAGAAAGATGCTGTGTCCGTCTAAATGACTCACAGTTATCACAATGTCCAGCTTGTTTCATCGCGAGAGAAGCAGACAAAAGGCAGACATTATTTGCCATGTTTAACCCTTCAGATATGGACCCGAACGCATAGCTACCGCATTTGTTCGGCGAATGTTTAACAAATCGAAGTTTTCAACAGCAATACGGCCGTCCTAGCTGCCTGCCTTATTGGGTTTTCTTAAATTCCTAACATTGTTTTCAGCTTCATCAATGCTTCGCGAGCTTGTTCAAACGAAGACGCGGGTTTTCATGCGGAGTCAAATAAAATTCTTGCCCTCCCTCCCGAAGTTGTTCCGCTGTGTACCGCAAAAGTCTTTTCTTTTGACAGGGGGGGGGGGGGGGGATACCATTGTCCAAACTCGTTAGAAAGTGTGTGGGGAGAGAGAGAGAGAGAGAGAGAGAGAGAGAGAGAGAGAGAGAGAGAGACACACACACACACACACACACATACATATATAAACACACACACACACTCACACACACACACACACACACACACACACACACACACACACACACACAGGGATTCGGTCCTACAGAGAGATGAGGAACTCCAATTTCGTCTCCAATGCAATTAGACTGAGGTGTATCAGGGAGCCTCTTGTAATCAACATTATCAAGTTGAAGGCACATAAAAAGACTTGTCTGGCGTTGCGGAATTGACACTAACCTTATTCTACATCTTGCTTGATTGAATTTCTCTGCATGCCGTTTTGGTGGAATGAAACTCAACAGATCGTGCAACATGCCGACATGGACAAGAGAGAACTGATTTCAGACGAGACGAATGTGTCCATGCGGGACTGAATTAGAGCATGTTCCGGGGCGAGAGCTGACTTCACTGGAAGATTTTTTGCTGTCTCAGGGGTTTTTTTTCTTCTGATTTTCATACCCCCCCCCCCCCCCCACCCCACCCCACCCAGCCCCCTCCCTCCTCCTTTTCTTCTGTTTTGGTGGTAGAACTGTTCGCACAAGTGGGAATTGATTACTCTCACCAGAGTTATATGAAGCGATGACGTTAGGAACTCCATTAATCCCTTCAATATGTTTTTCTCTTTCTTTCTTTTAGTTTCTTTTTTGATTGACCCCTTCTTTCTCACTGACTTTAAAAAAAACACTGCTGAGGCAAAAGGGTGGGGGGGGGGGGGAACAAAACATAAAGCAAATGAAAAAGATACACTGCACGTCGGGAACTGTCTTCTACTTTTCGACACGCCTTTTAGTCTCGCCGGATCTGTCGCGATCACGTGGCGCGGAGAATCTACGAGGCCATCAATTCTCTGGCAATAGTCAGCATGGGTTGGCCGAGACTAAGCCGTCTACTGAAATCACGGTCTCGGTTAAACATCACGGCGAGACCAGCGCACTTTACCTTGTCCCGCATACTCATTAGTATAAGTCAAGAAATGACTAATATTGAGAAAGAATCCGCGCGCTGAATAAAGGCGGGTGAATAATTATTGCACTCAGGAACCAAAACACTAACTCGTAACTAGGCCAAAAGTTTCACAAAGACTTACACAAAACTGTTGGAACTGGTCCAGAACTAACACTCTAATGTTTTCTTCGGTATCTAAACCGCCTCTGACATTTTGATCTCGAAAAACAGTTTTAGATATCACCGCTGACATGAAACTGGTGGGTTGGGGAACCACTACTGATTCTGTCTGTCGCCTCCAATCTGGCTTGGTTTTGAAGAAAAGATACCAAATGCCTGGCTTTGTCGGTGTCAGAAGCTGATTTGTATTCCACTGAATGAATGATTTTACTTTCTGTGTAGATATGGCCAGACAAGAGCGCAAACGTGTGCGCATATGTATTAGTACATTGACAGGCTGTTTTAACCTGCTCCCTACCTCCCAGCCCCCCCCCTCCATCCTCTCTCGTTCTCTCTCTCTCTCTCTCTCTCTCTCTCTCTCTCTCTCTTTCTCTCTCTATCTCTCATTCTCTCTTTCTCTCTCTATCTCTCGTTCGCAGTCTCTCTCTCCGTCTCTCTCTCTCTCTCTCTCTCTCTCTCTCTCTCTCTCAGTATCTCTCTCTCTCTTTTCCTTCCCACCCTCTCTCTCTCGCTCTCTCTCTCTCTCTCTCTCTCTCTCTCTCTCTCTCTCTCTCTCTCTCTCTCTCTCTCTCTCTCTCTCTCTCTCTCTCTCTCTCTCCCTCTCTCTCTCTCTCAATGATGCAGAAATTCTTGTTTTACCTTGTCTATAAGGCTTTTATTAGCTAATGACAATAAAGTGTCAAAGCGTCAAGCGTCTCTTTCTCTCTCAGTGCCCTTCCCACCGGCCTCTCTCTCTCTCTCTCTCTCTCTCTCTCTCTCTCTCTCTCTGACCAGTTGATTTGACCGGTTGTCACGAGAGACTGACCGGACGCCATGAAGGAAGGCCCCGTATGTACAGCAGTAGAAGCAGTAGTACAGCCTTGGTCGTTGTATTCTTGTTTTTGTTCCGGTTCTTGCTGTTGACATCAGTCTTTTCTAGTGTATTGCCTCTGCTATTTCCCTCACAACCACATCACACAAACCGATCCTTTCTCTTCCACGCCCTTCGTTCACTACTACACTCCTTTCCCTCACAATATGTTCTCTTTTTGCTCGCTGTGTTGTTACTCCAGCCAAAGAAAACGCACAAAACATAGGGCACACGGGGGTACTGGTGTAATTAAACCAATTTAAGCTGTTCTGTAAACACCCCTCCTCCCTAAAACACTCCGTTTTTCTCACGGGCAAGACGCCAAGTGTTCTTACTTGCTCTTCCCTCGTAATAGTGTCAGGAGAATTCTGCTATCTTTCTTGTGTTACCATTTTAGCGCACTGTGCGTCTGTCTGCCTGTTTGCACGCCTGTGTCTGTTCGTCTGTCTGGCCGTCTAACTGACCGTCTGTCCGTCCCAGGTTGTCTGTCTATTTGCATGTCTCCATGTTAACATGCATGTCTACATGCCTTATTTTCTGTCTTGTAAGGCAGAAAGTTTTGATGCCCTACAAAACAAAACAAAAATCCACTTTTCTGGGATATAATAACAATGACAACTTTTCAGAGACATCGAATATTTTCAGTGTTTTATTCACTAGATGTGAAACCTGATATCGCTAGCTTTCAGTAGCGATTTCCTGGTGCAAACAGCTGAATGCCAAACACTTTTTATTTTAAATCTAAATCACAGGAACGTGACTTGGATTTATTTCCTCGGCAAATTTGCGGAATCGGAAGGGCCGCAACAGCAATTTTCAACAGTGTAAGGGAATCCCTGGTGTCCCCTTCTTTTCCCCATCGTGAACAAAAATGACAGGCTAAGATTCGACTTTTGTCCTCTGACGACGCCAAACGAAAGCCCTGAAACAGAAAAGCAAGCTATCTTTCTCTGTCTCTGTCTCTGTCTCTGTCTCTGTCTCTCTCTCTCTCAGTCTCTCTCTCTCTCTCTCTCTCTCTCTCTCTCCCTCTCTCTCTCTCTCTCCCTCTCTCTCCCTCTCTTTGTCTCTCTCTTTACACATGTATAAGAAATGATTGTTGTTGGTTTTGTTTCAAATAGTGTTGTATTTTGATTGTGCTTTCCTAAGTGCTAATCTTTTAGTATAATTGGATTGTGAGAGAGTGTGTGTGTGTGTGTGTGTGTGTGTGTGTGTGTGTGTGTGTGTGTGTGTGTGTTCAAGGAAAGATTGTAAGAAAAGTCCTAGCTTTAAATCTTTATTATTGAAAGTTCAGTTCAGATCTCTCTCACTCTCTCTCTCTCTCTCTCTCTCTCTCTCTCTCTCTCTCTCTCTCTCTCTCTCTCTCTCTCTCTCTCTCTCTCTCTCTCTCTCTCTCTCTTCAGACCAACAACCCTAAAATCTCAGACAAAATGTTGCAACACGTGTCCGAGCAACCCTCACGCCAATCATTCACTGTTCCCGAAGCTAACAACCTAGAACACAGATCGCATTACACAAGTTCACACAGAAAACAATCTCTGCTTTCCCTGTTTCCAATCAGTTTTGTGGAAAACGGAGAGATTAGGGCAGATCCAGTTCTAGGCTAACATCTCGGCTTTTGTCTCGTTTTCAATCAGTCGGCGCTAGTGCCGAGGAAGATTAGAACGGCTTGTGTTTCGTGTCTCAGAGCGCTGCAATAAAGAAGACGTAATTTACAGCTTTGTTTGTGAATTAGCTGTATTTAACAGCGAACGACAAGAAGAAGAAGAATTAGCTGTATTTACACC
The DNA here is from genome assembly GCF_037325665.1 of Littorina saxatilis. Lineage (NCBI taxonomy): Eukaryota > Metazoa > Mollusca > Gastropoda > Littorinimorpha > Littorinidae > Littorina > Littorina saxatilis. The sequence goes on along the minus strand of NC_090256.1, from coordinate 85,475,048 downwards.
CCCCGGTATAGGGGTGTGAATAGGTTTCGGTCGATGTGTTTGTGTGTTTGTGTGTTTGTGTTCGCATATAGATCTCAAGAATGAACGGACCGATCGTCACCAAACTTGGTGAACAGGTTCTATACATTCCTGAGACGGTCCTTACAAAAATTGGGACCAGTCAAACACACGGTTAGGGAGTTATTGGTGGATTAAGATTAAGAGTGACATATTAATGGTCAAAGGGAAATAACCTTCTCAGTTGGTGGCAGTGAGAATGGTTATTTCCCTTTGACCAACGGGGGTGTTTTTCCTACCTCGAAGGAATTTCTTGTTTGTTGTTTGTTTTTGTTTGTGTGGTTGTTTTTGTTGTTGTTTTTTTTTACATTTAGTCAAGCTCGCATTTTCATGATCCGCTAACTTCGACCATTATTATTATTAATCACTGAGACTCGGCATGTAACCTCTACTTATGCACTGGGTGACACTCAGAAAGGTCACTCAGTGCAGTCCAGTAATAACCTAGCTATACCAGTGTCGTTTGTCAGGAAAGAAAGCCGTGCGTGACTGAATAACATACGTGTAGATGATCATAATTATTTACTTGTACGGATCAGAGCGGTGAGCCTTAATAAATACCATGCACCCTCGTAGATAAGAAGTAGGCCTACACTTAGTCTAGTGACCCTGCACAGCATTGCCGGTGAGATTGCTCGAATTACAACGCCTGCGCTTGTTTTTGAATAGAGGCAGAATATTTTTGATAGGAGAAGTGTTTTCATTTTGGGAAAAGATTACTACAATCACTGTGCACAGGCTACTTTGTTTGGAGCAGAATAATTATCTTCAATAGGAGGAGTGCTTTTATTTTGGGGACATTGAACACTGAGGAGGGGGGAAGGAGAGGGAGGAGGCTGCACGAAGCTTTGGAACTGAATTTTCGGTAAAAAAAAAAAAGACTTCGCGAAGTCTTCACAGAGTCGACTTCGGGTTCAATTAAGGTTAGTCTTTATGACAGTTACAACTAATTTTTTCAACAACAAAAAACCCGACTTTCCCCTTTCTCTCATGCGCTGTATTAAACGATATCCTGGTGCAGGGCAAGCAATACACAAACACAAGTTTGCCCTTCATTGACTCTTCAGTGGGTATTAAGATCAAAACATGAAGTTGACTTGCGTGCAGGCAAGACAGTGCATATATCATTGATTTATCCGCCTGATTATAAATTGCCTGCAATATCGGTGTGACCGCCGCAGTGTAGAGGCCCGAAGTGGAACCATTTCAACTCTTGCAGTGTTAAAATCAAAAAGTGATCTTTAAATGAACAGCGGCGCAGATATGCCACAGTCCTGGGAGACAGAGGCAGAGGGAGAGGGAGGGAAACAGACAGACAGACAGACGAACAGACAGATAAACAGGGGAGGGGGCGTAGCTCAGTTGGTAGCGCGCTGGCTTTGTATCAGCGTGGGTTCGATCCCCACGTTCGGCGAGAGATTTATTTCTCTGTCTGAGTCAACTTTGTGCACACTCTCTTCGGTGTTCGAACACCCTCGTGTGCACAGCGCACGAAAAAGATCCCACGTTCACAGGGAAAGTCTCAGGGCTTGGAAAACACGAAGACACGCATGCATCATCTCTCGTCTCCGATTATCATGATCGTATTTCGATACTTTGACGAGACAAACCCAATGCTGGTGTGTCGAAGAAGACAGCCACAGCGGGCTTGTTCGAATCAAAGTATCACACCATATCTTCAACGTATTACCAATACCTGTCCCAATATAGACCAGTTGGTCTAAGAGGACGTTAAACCCTAATAGTCAGTCAGTCACAGGTAAACAGACACACAGAGACATATGCATCTAACTCCACCCCCCCCCCACCCCTCCCTCGCTACCTGCC
>NC_090256.1:85449834-85472964 GCF_037325665.1 Littorina saxatilis | reverse complement strand
TAAACAGACACACAGAGACAGAGGCATCTAACTCCACCCCCCCCCCCCCCCCACCCTCGCTACCTGCCCGTCAGGCTAATTGTGTATCAGAGAAGAGTGCATTCATCAGAACCAGGTGACTCTCATACAGACGGACAGACAGATAAACAGACACACAGAGACAGAGGCATCTAACTCCACCCCCCCCCCCCCACCCTCGCTACCTGCCCGTCAGGCTAATTGTGTATCAGAGAAGAGTGCATTCATCAGAACCAGGTGACTCTCATACAGACGGACAGACAGATAAACAGACACACAGAGACAGAGGCATCTAACTCCACCCACCCCCACCCCCCCCCCCCCCCCACCCTCGCTACCTGCCCGTCAGGCTAATTGTGTATCAGAGAAGAGTGCATTCATCAGAACCAGGTGACTCTCATACAGACGGACAGACAGATAAACAGACACACAGAGACAGAGGCATCTAACTCCACCCCCCCCCCACCCCCCCCCCCACCCTCGCTACCTGCCCGTCAGGCTAATTGTGTATCAGAGAAGAGTGCATTCATCAGAACCAGGTGACTCTCATACAGACGGACAGACAGATAAACAGACACACAGAGACAGAGGCATCTAACCCCCCCCCCCCCCCCCCCCCCCCCTCGCTACCTGCCCGTCAGGCTAATTGTGTATCAGAGAAGAGTGCATTCATCAGAACCAGGTGACTCTCATACAGACGGACAGACAGATAAACAGACACACAGAGACAGAGGCATCTAACCCCACCCACCCCCCCCCCCCCCCCTCCCTCGCTACCTGCCCGTCAGGCTAATTGTGTATCAGAGAAGAGTGCATTCATCAGAACCATGTGACTCTCATACAGACGGACAGACCTATTTAGATTATCTACTTCTGATTCACCAACACGGCAAAATAATCAGTCCTATTTTAATTATCTTTACTCCATATTAACCATACCAGCTGATTCACCAACACGGCAAAATAATCAGTCCTATTCTAATTATCTTTACTCCATATTAACCATACCAGCTGATTCACCAACACGGCAAAATAATCAGTCCTATTCTAATTAGCTTTACTCCATATTAACCATACCAGCTGATTCACCAACACGGCAAAATAATCAGTCTTATTCTAATTATCTTTACTCCATATTAACCATACCAGCTGATTCACCAACACGGCAAAATAATCAGTCCTATTCTAATTATCTTTACTCCATATTAACCATACCAGCTGATTCACCAACACGGCAAAATAATCAGTCCTATTCTAATTATCTTTACTCCATATTAACCATACCAGCTGATTCACCAACACGGCAAAATAATCAGTCCTATTCTAATTATCTTTACTCCATATTAACTATACCAGCTAATGTCGCCGCACGTTCACTAAAATTAAGCCGCCATTCGTCAACATGTCACTATCTTGCCCGAAATCACAAACCAAAGCAACCAAGCAGAAGGTATGACGGCTTACTAGCGCCAAAACTAAAAATTAGTAATTAACCCGTGAAAGTTACTAATTTTCACGAGAAAATTACAATTCTGACGGAAAAATTACTAATTTTCACGTGTTAATTACTAATTTTCTAGTGTTAATAACTAATTTTCAAGTGTTAATGTCTAATTTTCAGTTTTGGCTCGCTTCCTGACGGCTTACTAGTGCCAAAACTTAAAATTAGTAATTTTCACGCGTTAATTACTAATTTTCTTGTACCTCGTGACTGTGGGGGCTCAATGCGCATGCGCGACTGTTTCTGTGACCTGCCAGAGCAAAACATCCTTCGATTCGAAACTTTTCTGGTCCATAGTTCTTTAATTAGATGTAAATTAACACTAAGAGCTGAGCGCATGTGTAGATAACCGTGACTTACAACTGTCTGTCCGAAAACTTGTTGAATAACGAATTCTATCGAAAGATATTTGTGAAAGTGTGTGAGTCTCGATGAAGAGATCCGTCTGCTAGTCGTCGGACCTTTTGTACATGTCCGACCGGCCGCCATTTTTCCTCTCTCGGTTCGAACATTTTCGGATCGACTGTCCTTCCCTAATACACTTTTAAGCAAATGTATGAGTGTGGTAGTGGAAACAAATATGAAGTACAGCTGTCTGCCTGACAACTTGTCGAATAAGGAATTATATTGAAAGATATCTGTGAAAGTGTGAGACCACAGCCGATCAAAAGTCCGTCTGCTACGAACAGCTTCGTTTCGAAAGTTTTCAGGGTCGATTATTCTTTTCTAAGATACCCAAAACAACGTTTAGGATAGCGCTATTGCAGAAAACAGTGACATGCATCTTCCCGTCGAATTACTTGCTCGATAAGGCCTTCTATTAAAAGATATTTTAGAAATAGTGTGAGAGTGATGTTTGCCGGGCGTTGAAGCCTCTCAATGCGGACTCTTAAAATCCGACTACTGTGACCGAAAACGAGGCAAAAATGAAAATTAGTAATTAACACTGTTAATTACTAATTTTCACGTGAAAACGATAACCCTAGGTTTTGGCACAAGTAAGCCGTCATAAGAAGGCCGTCAATGGCAACACTTGACCCGCCGTACTGCACAATTTATGTCAATCTTCAAAAACGCTGAATATTATAATGAGACGTCAACTACATGGTGACCTTCAAATCTCAAGGTCAGGGAATATCTGAGAGCGTGGGAACACGAGCTCTCAGCACGCAGAGATGTTATGAGAATCATACAGTGTAAACAGTCGACCAACTACGGTTTTTGTGCTGACTGTCTAAGTTAATGGCATAGTGATGTGTGAGTCAGTGGAAAAGGAATTGCACGGATCAAAGATTTGCGATTGAAGTTGTTGGGTGTTTGTGTTTTAAATGTGACTGGGACAGTGTTAGTGATTTTTTTTCTGAGTGAGTGGTTCGTGCTGCATTGTGTATGCCGTGTGTGTGTGTGTGTGTGTGTGTGTGTGTGTGTGTGTGTGTGTGTGTGTGTGTGTGTGTGTATGTATGTACGTGTCTGTCTGTGTGTCTCTGTCTGTCTGCGTGCGTGTGTGAGAAAGTGACTGTGTGTGACGGTGTGTGTGTGTGTGTGTGTGTGTGTGTGTGTCTGTGTTGCAGGAGCTAGCTAAATGCGCGCCTTCTCGGTCGAGGCAAATTAATTACGAGGTCGTTTCTAACTATCTTCAAACACACAATTCTAACCTGCGGGTTTCCATTTGGTAGCTGATTTTTGGAAAACTTCCTCCGTACCGTTTTTGTATGTGTCATTTAGAATGTCAGCAGTTTTTTTTCTTTTTTTTTCTTCTTTTTTCTGTCTTCTTTTCTGTTCTTTTTAACACAAATCATCGCGTCTACATGTATCTCACAAAGCTGCCTTTAAGTTCAAAGGCACACTCTTTCTCGTGTAAACAATTCGACTTGCCATCTCAGATCTGGCCAGCCAGGCTTTTACATGGGTTAAGACCATCCCTCCACTTGGACGCATACCGTCTTAAAACATCATTCATCTGGGTACGTGGTCTCTGTGCGGGGCGTAGTGAGTTTTTGTCTATTTTATTGTTAACTAAATTGAGCACGGGTGGCGTTTTCTGAAATTAGTTCATGAGAAAAGTCTTTATCTCACAGAAAACAGTCAGAATATTAATTAATTGTTCGTATGGTTCTAAGTGGAGGGAAACCACAACACGGTGGCCTAGTGGTAAGGCGTCCGCCCCGTGAGCGGGAGGTCGTGGGTTCGAACCCCCGGGTCATACCTAAGACTTTAAAATTGGCAATCTAGTGGCTGCTCCGCCTGGCGTCTGGCATTATGGGGTTAGTGCTAGGACTGGTTGGTCCGGTGTCAGAATAATGTGACTGGGTGAGACATGAAGCCTGTGCTGCGACTTCTGTCTTGTGGTCGGCTGGGCGTTAAGCAAACAAACAAACAAACAAACAAACAAAGTGGAGGGATGGTTTTATTCCATGTAAAAGCCTAGACAGAGATGGTGAGCCGGTGTAACACTAGAAAATTACTCCCACGAGATTTTTACTCCGGAGTAAAAATTTCGTACAAAAATGTTACTCCCTTTACGAAAAAAATACTCCCCCATTACAGGAGAAAATTACTCCCCACGACAGGTGAGTTCCGAGTAAACATTTCGTACAAAAATGTTACTCCCCAGACGAATAAATAACGAATAAATTACTTCAACCTAACACGAGAAATTTAACTTCCCATGCCAGGTGTACGAAATGTTTACTCCCTTGTCCCCTGTTAGTCTTGGTGGTGGAAGGGGTGGAAGGAGGGTAGCGCGACATTCGTTTGCGCGAGATCACATAATTTATTGGCATTATCCCTTCGCCCGCATCCCATTTTCGCGTACGAGATTTTTACTAGAAGTAAAAAAAATGGGGAGTAAAAATTTCGTGGAGGGAGTACTTTTTTCGTGCCTTGGGGAGTTCTTTTCTCGTACGAAATGTGTACTCGGAGTAAGAATTTCGTACGAAATATTTACTCGGCGGAGTAAATTTTTCGTGGAGTAAAAATTTCGTGTTACACCGGTGTCACGAACTGAAACCTCTGCTGAACAATCCTTCTCATTGCGGTCAATGCGCATGCGCCAGTCTTGGACTTAAGAAATGCGACCCTTTGACCGAACGAACCATGGGTTAGGGTTAGGGTTAGAATTAGGATTAGGGTAAGGGTTAGGGTAAGGGTTAGGGTTAGGATTAGGGTTAGGTTGTTCACGACCTGATTAATCTCCCCACGTTGACCGCAATAAGAAGGATTGTTCAGGCAGAGTTTTCAGTTCGTGACACCGGCAGGCTAAACTGTTTAAACACGATAAGGATTGCGCTTTTAATCACAAGGCCCTGGATATGAAACAACAGAGAGACCAAAACTCATACAGACAGTAAAACATCAACCATAGTTTATTTAATGTTTATCCAATGCTTTCCTTTGAAACAACGTGGCCCTGACATATTAACGTGAGATAAATTATCTGAGAATGAGACCTCAAATGAAAAGCAAATATATTGCAAGATTCCCCACAGTGGTTTCGAAATGAAAAGCAAATATATAACAACCATGATGATACTCGAATATATCACACAGCGGGGAAACACAAGGTGTGTCAATGCTCGCAAGATATATTCCCCCTAAAACGCAAAAACAACAACTCCGCTGTAATGTACGGGGTTCTCAAATGAACCAATAACTGCAAGGGTTTTTTTCAAGACAAAAAAAAGTTGGGGAGCGTAGAGGAGGGGTGTAAAGGGTGTTAAGTTTATGGTGGTGGTGGGTGGGGGGGGGGGGGGTGTTCATGACATTCTCGTCCATTCGTTTTAAAGTGTTTGCGTGAGAGTGTGTGTGTGTGTGTGTGTGTGTGTGTGTGTGTGTGTGTGTGTGTGTGTGTGTGTGTGTGTGTGTGTGTGTGTGTTTGTCAGTGTATCAGTGTGTGTGTGTCAGTGTGCGTGTGTGTGTGTGTGTGTGTGTGTGTGTGTGTGTTTGTCAGTGTATCAGTGTGTGTGTGTGTGTATGTGTGTGTGAGTGTGTGTGTGTGTGTGTGTGTGTGTGTGTGTGTGTGTACGTGTGTGTGTGTGTGATGTCGTGCTTATGTTTGAGTACGAGCGTGTTTGCGTATGTGCGTGCGTGTTTGTGAATGTATGTGTGATAGTGTGTGTGTAAAGGGGGGTGGATGTCGTGTGCTGTGGTTGGAAGAAAACATCCACATTCGGTCTTTGTTATGTTGACGTACTTCTTCTTGCAAAAACGTGTGAAAAAGATTATCATGCCATGCGCGTTCCAGGTCCCATATGTGACAGTTTGTAACCAACAACTGATGTTGGCTCTGCCAATCCTTTTTAACGCTAAGTTTCTTCTGCTGTCATGTACAATACAAACAGCATGTCAGAGTTGTCGAATCCTTTCACGGTTGTGAAACAGAAAAGGATAGGGTTGAAAGAATCCAGGGAATTAAGCTAAGGCATCTCGGAGGTTGGTGGTGGTGGTGTTTCACTGAGTGTATGTATACTTCGGCGGGGGGGGGGGGGGGGGGGTGGAGGCGGCGTGGGTCTCTGTGTGTGACATGAGATAGACACAATGAAAGACAGACACAAAGGCTTTCTTTCTTTATTTATTTGGTGTTTGCGTGTAACGATATGATGTGAATATGCGATGTGAATGTTACTACATGCATGGTTGACTGATTGATTAATTGATTGATTTTACAGACACACAGTCAAGCTTGTAATTTCTCTTTTAGAGATGAATAAAGATTATTGTATTGTATTGTATTGTATTGTATTGTTTAACGTCGTTTTCAACCATTCAAGGTTATATCGCGACGGGGACACAAAGGCAAATACAGAGACAAAGGCAGGCAGTCAGATGCACCAACAGACTGGTTTCAAGGGTTACACTCGAAACTTGAAGAAAGAAATCTTGGGACTTTTGAGAGAGAGGGGGAGAGGGACAGACAGAGGCAGAAAAACAGACAGACATACAGACAGACAGAACCAGATACAGACAATGAGAACTTTATTTCAGCGAAGAAAGATAAAGACTTAAACACCGGCTGACTTTTCACTCAGCAATCGCGGCCTTACTGGACACAGCTGGGCTGATAAGAGGCAACAGAATGTCGCGAGAGAAAGAGAGGATGAAGTCATCAAATGCAAGTGCAATAGACGTTCGAGTAGAACCGACAAGAGTTGTTGAAGTGGCGTGATACAACAATGATAGAGCGACACGAATCATCAGTTCATACAGGAAACAATGGCGGCAACAACACTTCCGCTTCCGCCGTCCTTGGCACTTCCTTCCAACTAGCATCATCATGTGACGGCTCCGTCCACAATAGCGCGCATGATTTACCAGAAAAAGAGCACTGTTGTACATTTATCTTGTGGCCCTTTCTTTCCGATTTCTGAAAAGTGAAGATTTGCTCTTGTGTTCTCAGATTTTTTTCTTAGATTTGTTTAACCATTTTTTTCAATAACTACTATTATTTTAATGAATTAAGCCGATGCCAGTGCCTTTTCCGCATAACAAAGCCTTACTGTTATGAAAAAGTGTATGCTTTTTCCTGACACTACAGCCCTGCATTATGCTGAATTCGTAAGCCCACCATTTGATTCTTCCTGCAAAATGCAGATTGTTCGTTCAAATCTTAGTCGCTATTGAAAATATTCGATCCTCAACGAAAGAATAGTGAAGATGCCATCATGTTTCGGATACGTTCAAATTCTTCTACGTTGGAATCGTACTTCTGTGCTTTGTCTTTTTTCAGTATTCCTAGTGGGTGGATAAGCTGACATAATTACAAACCATTAACTGTGCAGCATCTTGGGCATTTCAGGTCGTGTGTGTGTGTGTGTGTGTGTGTGTGTGTGTGTGTGTGTGTGTGTGTGTGTGTGTGTGTGTGTGTGTTTGCTACGAGTCTACCTTTTAACCAGATCAAAAAGCAAAGTAAAAGCAATACCGAACCCACCCCCCCCCTATGCCAGAGAAATATCAAGCAATTTCAGGCCGGGTGTATGTGTGTGTGTGTGTGAGTGCGCGTGTGTGTGTGTGTGTGTGTGTTTCCCACGAGTATCCCTTTAAATTAAATCATAAATCAAAGTCAAAGCAATACTGATGCACCCCTATGCCAGACAAATATTCCTAATCTACTGCTGTCCTGTTTCACGGGACAAGTGACAATTCAATATCACGTGCATGATGCAAATTTAAGAATACAATACACACTGTTGTATAGTATGGCTGACTGTGACAGCAACTCGTGGCTGGACTTGCCGAGGCCGGTTGACACCCACACTTGACCTTTGCACCGCCAACTTTTGATCACTCTTGCACAACTCCTGGTCTGACTGAAGAGCAAGTAAGTATCACTTGCATCAGCTCTATTCCTGCGCAGTGCTGGCCCCTTGTTTCAAGTGTGGGATTTCCAAGACCGTGCGGCTAGCAAAGACAACAACTTCCGGTGGTGCTGATGTAGGTCAAGAAGCGCACTTCCTGTATACAGGTCAGCTATACCATTTCAATGTGGAAGTATGGACTCTAGCTATACACTATTTTAGCACAGAGTTTTGTTTGCCAACGATCTATAGTTATAGGCACTTACACATTTGAATTGGCTTGTCGATGCCAAATGATTTCTGTTATATGTGTGATGATTAATGGCGGCCAACCACATTCAGCCAGTTAGGTACTTATCAATCAATCAATCAATCAATATGAGGCTTATATCGCGCGTATTCCGTGGGTACAGTTCTAAGCGCGGGGATTTATTTATTGTTTTTATTTTTATTTTTATGCAATTTATATTTATGCCGTGTGAGATGGAATTTTTTTTACACAATTACATCACGCATTCACATCGGCCAGCAGATCGCAGCCATTTCGGCGCATATCCTACTTTTCACGGCCTATTATTTCAAGTCACACGGGTATTTTGGTGGACATTTTTATCTATGCCTATACAATTTTGCAAGGAAAGAGCCTTTTGTCAATCGTGGGATCTTTAACGTGCACACCCCAATGTAGTGTACACGAAGGGACCTCGGTTTTTCGTCTCATCCGAAAGACTAGCACTTGAACCCACCACCTAGATTAGGAAAGGGGGGAGAAAATTGCTAACGCCCTGACCCAGGGTCGAACTCGCAACCTCTCGCTTCCGAGCGCAAGTGCGTTACCACTCGGCCACCCAGTCCTTATCATACATGTATCCTGTCATAAAAATACCCCCACCCCCTTCCCACGTCCCTGCACCGCCCACCCCAATACACTGGATTGTTTTGAAATCTAAAATGGGTGTAATTTCTTCTTAAATAACTGCCCGGGTTGTCCCGCCCTTGATAAATTATTATTTTATTCTCATACAACCTATAGGGTGTCACAGAATAGACTTTTAAATGCTGATAGAAATCGTTCCATCCTGAAATATAATCACTTTTTGACAATCGACAAGTTGACTGACTATATCGAAAGATAATTTTGTCGACAGATATTTGAAGACAAATTTCTGTCAGTAGCAGAAATGGGCGGTGTTTTGCGTTCAAAGCTGCTGTGCGCAACACCGGTGTAACACGAGAAAATTACTCCCACGAGATTTTTACTCCGGAGTAAAAATTTCGTCCGAAAATGTTACTCCCTTTACGAAAAAAAGTACTCTCCACATTACACGAGAAAATTATTCCCCACACTGAACAGGTGAGTTCCGAGTAAACATTTCGTACACAAATGTTACTCCCCTGACGAATAAAAAACGAATAAAATACTTCACCCTAACACAAGCAATTTAACTTCCCATGCCAGGTGTACGAAATTTGTACTCCCTTGTCCCCTGTCAGTTAGTCTTGGTGGTGGAAGGGGTGAATGGAGGGTAGCGCGACATTCGTTTGCGCGAGATCACATATTGGCATTATCCCTTCGCCCGCATCCCATTTTCGCGTACGAGATTTTTACTGGAAGTAAAAAAAATGGGGAGTAAAAATTTCGTGGAGGGAGTAATTTTTTCGTGCCTTGGGGAGTTCTTTTCTCGTACGAAAAAATTACTCGGAGTAAGAATTTCGTACGAAATTTTTACTCCGGAGTACATTTTTCGTCGAGTAAAAATTTCGTGTTACACCGGGTTTATCAGATCGCAGCATGAAACGCACAACGACAGCTGCACGTGCAATAACGCTTACACTGACAATGCCAGCCTGACCTCACCCCGTGATGATCGAGCACCAGCCTGTAGCGGCGAAATGTCAGGTCAACACTTAGTCTAGCTCTGCATGCATCAAGCATTGTGTATAGCGCAAGTTTTACCTCCGATTTAATTGTTTGTCCAAGAAATCTGTTCTAAGGCGATACAATTGGTTCACTACTATATATATTGTTCCTCGGGTATCCACCCCTAAATATATGGTATATAGTGCCCAGCTGTGACCTCTGATTTTATCAAACTGTCTGCACAAGTGTATATCGCGACTATGTTGTATTGTTGCGCTTGTCTATGAATTACATCACTAATTTTATAATGTGTGGCTGGTGCTATACACTCCATCCGCTCTTGTGTTTATCATATCGTGCATGCATACTTTATCTCAAATTTAATAACTTCAGTGTATGTGTGTGGTAATTGTGTTTACCCAAGATCTGACTCAACCTCTGGCAGAGAAATGAGTCCATCAACACTCTGTCTGCTTCCTAACTTCTTTGGTATCAACCCCTGTATACAGCGCACAAATTCACCGTCTTCGAATTTGACTACCTGTCTCTGTCAATGTATAACGCAATCAAGTTATGTCGTTGTGATTGTCACATAAGTGTAGCGGTAACGTAGTCAGTCTGTCTCGTAGATTTCTGGCGGGGTATCCACGCCCGCGGACTGACGTTACCTCGGATTGAATTGCTTGTCCGTGTAAGAGCATAAGCCGATTAAACTTGGTCATTACCCACGTCAGAAAGGTGCATCCTCAGCCCTGAGACAGAAAAATGGCATGACAACACGTAAAAACCCTGTCTGCAGCTGAGAAGCCCACAGCCCCGGGTATTCACATTAATTTTTGGAAGTCAATGAGGCGATTAAATGAGGTTAGTGCGCTCGTCAGTGGAGTGCAGATCGCCAGCCCCGAGGCAGAGAAAATGTCACGTCAACACAGTCATCTTGTCTGCAGCTAAGATCCCCAGGGTATCCACCTGTTCGCATAGCGCGCAGATTTTACCTCGGATGTAATTGCCTTTCCCAATGTATATGGGACAATGAAATGAAGTCACTGCGCTCGTTAAAGACGTGAATTGCAGCCCTGAGGCACAGAAATCTCATGGCAACACTGTCTTCGTCTTAGAAAATTCCGCTTTTCCACCTCTAGCATAGCTCGCTGTTGCTGCCTGTCTATGGGATATTGAAATAGGGTCATTCAGGGCTTCGCCTCCCCTGAGGCTGAGAAATGTCATGTCAACACTCTGTCTGCGTCTTAATATCCGCTTATCCCCCTCGTAGCTGCTCGCTGATTTTACCTCTGATTTTAAGTGTCAGTCTATGAGACAGTGAAATGAGGTCAAAGACGTGCATCGTCTGCCCTGTGGCAGAAAAATGTCATGTCAACCCTCTGTCTTCGACTTAAAAACTCCGCTTTTCCACCTCGTTGCGGCAAAGCTCGCTGATTTTACTTCGGAATTTAAGTGTCAGTCTATAAGACAGTGAACATTTAATTTAAGGTCATTGTACTCGTCAAATAAGTGCATCGCCTGCCCTGTAGCAGTGAAATGTCAAAACAACACTGCGTCGCCCGCTAAACTCCCCCGGGTATCATCCCCCCAAAATATTTTTCCTAGGATTTAATCATTTGTCCGCGAGGTCATTATGCCCGGGAAACTGAGAAGTGCTTCAAAAACGTGTTGCCTGTGCTGGGGGGGTTTCAAGCGTTGTCATTAGCGGGGAGGGAATCACCCTTTGGGGAGACACTCGGCGCGTGCATGGCGATCCTAATTGGGCTTCAACTGTGTGACGGATGGCTTAAATGCGACACTTGACAAAAACGGTGCAGTGGGCCTCCATGTTTCCAAAAATTCAGACTCATTGTCACTGTGCTCTTCCATTCTGGTCAATTATGACGCATCATTCGATCGTGTCGGTTGTCCTTTTTTGAAGAAGATTGTGCAGAAACAGCAGTATCAAGTGTTTGTGTGTCTGCCTATCACTGAGCCTCTGTGTGTGTGTGTGTGTGTGTGTGTGTGTGTGTGTGTGTCTGTGTGTGTGTCTGTGTGTGTGCTTGTGTGTGTGTGTGTGTGTGTGTGTGTCAGTGTGTGTGTGTACGGCTTGCGTGTCACAGTCTGTGTGCGCGATCGTGCGTGCGTGCCAGCATATGTACGCGTGTGTTGTGTTAACATCATTACTATGTGTAACTGTAAACTAATTTGCACTCGGCCACTCCCTGCTTGGCCGACAGTGTGCATACGAGCACGTGGCACACGTTAGCACACCAAAAACTTAACTGCACGTGACTCAGTTTATCTCAACCTCTGCCAAGCGGGAAGGGTCGAGGGTCCCAGCATCCTGCACATAAAATGTCACTTCTGTTACTGGGAGCACGCAGAGCGCTCAATCACTTTTACATTCCTACCGCCGCACCCTAGCAGACTGAAATGGCAAACGAAATAGTCCCGCCTTTTCAAAATGCCAGAAACTGGCAAGAAAAAGGCACGGTAGTCAGCCGGAATGCTTAGGCCAAAAAAAAAATAGGTCTGTTTACGGTAACATAGGCCAAAAAAATAGGGTCGGTAGGTCGGGATTTTTTTTTTTTTCCAAAATACCATATTTTTACGTTATTTTGCAAAAAAACAAGATTTTTTTTTTCTTTTTTTTTTCCCCCAAATGCCAAAAAAAAGGTCTAGGGTCGCGTGAAAAAATAGGGTCGGTCGGGTTACCGTAAACAGACTATTTTTTTTTTTTTGCCTTATAGAGTGATGACGGTTACGGGAAGGGGTGTGGACGTTTTGGGGCCAAGAACGATGGGTATAAAGTGGGTATGAGCAACTTATCAGGCTGCTTGAGCTTTCCTAAGTAGTCCCCTGCTTCACACTGATTCGGTCGACACGGATGGGCATGGAGGGCTCAGCAATGCTGATTTGAGTGTGCGTTTGCTGTGGGGTTTTTTTCTTCTCGTTTCTCTTTTGTTTGGTTTAAACAGTGTATATTCAACAATTCTTAGGTAATTGAACATAATACATGTTAAGGATCAACAACAAGCTCAAGCTTATGGTGGTGACCCTTTTACTTTTTTTTTTTTTTTTTGGGGGGGGGGGGGGGGAGGTGCGAGAGGATTTACGGGGGCGGGGAGATGTTGGAAGGCACGGCAAGTAAGGGAAGAAGATAATCCGGACGTTGGGAGGCATCATAGGTTAGGGCCGAGCGGCCGGAGGGAGAGGGGGGGGTGGTAAGGCGTCCGCCTCGTGATCGGGAGGTCGTGGGTTCGAACCCCGGCCGGGTCATACCTAAGACTTTAAATCTAGTGGCTGCTCCGCCTGGCGTCTGGCATTATGGGGTTAGTGCTAGGACTAGTTGGTCCGGTGTCAGAATAATGTGACTGGGTGAGACATGAAGCCTGTGCTGCGACTTCTGTCTTGTGTGTGGCGCACGTTATATGTCAAAGCAGCACCGCCCTGATATGGTCGGCTGGGCGTAAAGCAAACAAACAAACAAACAAATCGGCGAAGAGTGTCCGTCGTGTGCGATTTGTCGTGCGATGATGATCTGCAGTGACTTCTTCTTCGTTCATGGGCTTAGACTCCCACGGGAGTCGTGTTTTTGCACGAGTGGAAATTTACGTGTATGACCGTTTTTACCCCGCCATTTAGGCAGCCATACGCCGCTTTCGGAGGAAGCATGCTGGGTATTTTCGTGTTTCTATAACCCACCAATCTCTGACATGGATTACAGGATCTTTTCCGTGCGCACTTGGTCTTGTGCTTGCGTGTACACACGAAGGGGGATAAGCCACTAGCAGGTCTGCACATAAGTTGACCTGGGAGATCGGAAAAATCTCCACACTGAACCCACCAGGCGGCCGCGGCCGGGATTCGAACCCCCGACCTTCCGATTAAGAGGCCGACGTCTTACCACCACACCACAGCGCCCGTCATCTGCAGTGACTACACGCCTTCTTGACAGGACGGTGGCGTGTTAGGCAGTCATTGGACACCAAGGACGCTCATTGTGACATGAATGAATGGACTCAACTTTGACCGGCTAACGCCCAGTGCCAGATCACACAATGCGGCGCTTATTCCGTTCGTGATCATCGCTTCATTGTGTTTATGATTTGTAACTTGAGACTGGCAATGTCACGTTCGTGATCATCGCTTCATTGTGTTTATGATTTGTAACTTGAGACTGGCAATGTCACGTTCGTGATCCTCGCTTCATTGGGTTTATGATTTGTAACTTGAGACTGGCAATGTCACGTTCGGGCGTTCTGAAAAACGTCTCCAATATTATAGATGAGATGAAAACAGCTTGTTCATTTAATGGTTATGTTTGTTTCACCCAGTTACATTATTCTGACACCGGACCAACCAGTCCTAGCACTAACTCCATAATGCCAGACGCCAGGCGGAGCAGCCACTAGATTGCCAATTTTAAAGTCTTAGGTATGACCCGGCCAGGGTTCGAACCCACGACCTCCCGATCACGGGGCGGACGCCTTACCACTGGGCCAACCGTGCCGGTCTCTTCGCCGATGATTGCCAAACACGGCATTGCCAAATCACAGACCATGCAGTGCGAAGATGACTGTACATTGACAGTAATGACACTTGAAGATACAGGTCATTATCAGAGGAACTTCTTCTTCGTTCATTGGCTGAAACACCCACGGTTTGTAGGTGCATGAACGTTTTGACCTCGCCATTTAGGCGGCCATATACGCCGCTTTCGGGGGATATGCATGCTTGGTAGTTTTGTGTTTCCATAACCCATCGAATGTTGACATAGACTACAGGATATTTTCCGTGCGCACTTGGTCTTGTGCTTGCGTGTACCCACGAAGGGGGATAAGGCAATAGCACATCTGCACATAAGTTGACCTGAGCAAAATCTCCACCAGGCGCGACCGGGTTTCGAACCCACGACCTTCCGCTTGGGAGGCCAGCGTCTTATCTGTTAGGCCATTGAGCCCGTTGATACTATCACAGGCACAATCGAGATCTGTGCATTTCACCTCCGATTTCGTTTGAGTTACGTCTCTAATTGCACGTAAAGATCAAGATGTTGAGCTGTCCTTGTCCCAATAAACGATTACAAAAGGACATTTCATTGAGTGATTGGATGTCTCATGATGAACAAAACTGTAACTGTCTCCTTTTGTCGTTGAAGGACTCTGAAGGTGGAATTCTCTTGTGGAACTCTCTCTCTCTCTCTCTCTCTCTCTCTCTCTCTCTCTCTCTCTCTCTCTCCTTCTCTCTCCTCTCTCTCTCTCTCACTTTCTCTCTCTCTCCTTCTCTCTCTCACTCTCTCTCTCTCTCCTCTCTCTCTCTCTCTCTCTCTCTCTCTCTCTCTCTCTCTCTCTCTCTCTCTCTCTCTCTCTCTCTCTCTCTCTGTAACTGTCTCCTTTGTCGTTAAAGGACTCTGAAGGTGGAATTCTCTTGTCAAGGTTACTCTCTCTCTCTCTCTCTCTCTCTCTCTCTCTCTCTCTCTCTCTCTCTCTCTCTCTCTCTCTCTCTCTCTCTCTCTCTCTCTCTCTCTTTCTCTTTCATTATTACGGAATGGTAAGATTAGGCATCGCCTAAAACTTTCATCCCTTCGAAATAAAGTTTTGAATCTGAATCTGAATCTGAAATCTCTCTCTCTCTCTCTCTCTCTCTCTCTCTCTCTCTCTCTCTCTCTCTCTCTCTCTCTCTCTCTCTCTCTCTCTCTCTCTCTCTGCAGGTGATAATGTGCATACAATTCCTTCAGTTATATATGCGTTTGTTCACTTTCGCTTTTCTTTTCCGGAACACCGACGCCTGTAAGCTC
Organism: Littorina saxatilis; assembly: GCF_037325665.1. NCBI lineage: Eukaryota > Metazoa > Mollusca > Gastropoda > Littorinimorpha > Littorinidae > Littorina > Littorina saxatilis. The sequence continues at coordinate 85,457,506 of NC_090256.1, read as the reverse complement.
AATTCACTACAGATAATTACATTGTTTTCCCGGTTTTTCTAAAGCTTTATACCACCTCTTTACCTTATATAGAAATAAAAAATCACGCGTTTGACCATATAAAGAACATAAACTGCAGTCAAATAGTTTAGTAAAGTTAGCTTTCAATCGAAACTCATACTCAGTGTGAAACTCCCGAACCTGGTTGTATCAGAACCGAGGAAGTAAGATGGAAAAGTAGACTTTGGGCAATCATTGGCCGGAATGGTAAGGCACTGTAAGTTGTCTCATAGTGGGAATTTGCTTCACTATCGCCGGGGAAAAAAAACACATTCTGATTACTTCGGTCTAGGCAATGAAAAGCACGCCGCCAAAGAGTCGCTCTGCCCAATCTTTTCTTACTGAATTCCCCCGACGTTTGTACTTTTACAAAAGTTGTTCCAAACGACGGGTAAAACCCCGGTTCTTCATAACACGCCGGAGACCACTTATTTTGTCTGACGCCCGTCCGCCAATAGACATAGGCCCTTCACGTCTCATGCATATGCAAAGGGTTTGACCTAGACTGAGGACTTGTACTTGAAAAGGCTGCTTCGGGTGTTTTCTGGAGTATGGGCAATGTTTGCAGACATACACTTCACAACTGGCGCAAAAGCCAAAACAATATTTGATGAGAGCATTGACTTTCTTTCTTGCTTGTAGTCGTTTCTATGTGCGGCTGCACTGTCTTGTTTGTGTCTGCTCAGAAGGGGTTTGATTCAGTTCACTGATTAGTTCGCACTGATTCTCGTTTGTTTTAGGAAAATGCGAATGACTTCAATGAATGTCACGAATGCCTTGCTGTTTCTGTTGAAACAAATTCCTATGACTTAAAAACAGACAAAACAGAAGGAACTGCATCCCCTTACCCGCAATCACGACTGCTTCAACTACTACTGCCACCGGCATCGGTTACCACCACTACTATCCCCCACCACTTCTACCACTACAACAACCACCATTATTCGCGTTAAAAAACAGAATAACTTCCTCTTAGTGTTTTTTTTTAAGAAAGCTAAGAGAAAGGTGGAGAAGAGAGGCTTGGAGAAATGTGGATGTAATTATCTCTGTTAGTGGGAAACCACTTATAGCGGGAGATCATTCACCCTGTGTATTACGCTTATAATCCGAAGCGAAGAGGAGAGGGAGTCACGCACGCACACACACACACACACCGTGCACACGCACACGCACACGCACGGCACACGCACGCACACACACATACGCGCACGCACGCACGAGCACGCACGTACGCACGCACACACTTACACGCACGCACGCATGTACGCGCACACACACAAACACACACACGCACACATACACGCACACACACAAGCACGCACGCACGCACACACGCGCACGCACGCACGTAGGTAGGCAGAGAAAAGCAAACAGACAAAGACTGAGAGGCAGACAAAGAGACAGACATAGGCACAGAGAGAGACAGAAACAGAGAGAGAGACAAAAAGAGATAAGACGCATTCAGCTCTACGTTCAATTAACACAAAGTGCACAGTTAAGCAGGCCGCTTTAATTTGTTTTTCCTGCATCGCAAACGCCTATTAATACACACAAAAACGGCACCCCTTGACAAGGAATATCGCATAGATGAAGCTAGTGCTCTTTAAACCCGTAAAACCGAAGATCTAGGAAAAGAAGCAGTTCTACTCAAACTATAATTTGCAAGGAACACGTGTGTGCACTTACATTGCGTAATTGCGCGCACCTGTGCAAGTGTTCGTTGCATAAAACGGGAAAGGTAGAAAGGCTGAACCAAACAGCATAAAAACAGGTCGAGGACAGGTCAGGTCAGATTATTACGATACTCTCAGTGCTCAAGAATTGGCCTTCTTCTTCTTCTTTTCTTCTGCGTTCGTGGGCTGAAACTCCCTCGTAGCCTACACTCGTGTTTTTTGCACAAGTGGAATTTTACGTGTATGACCGTTTTTTACCCCGCCATTTAGGCAGCTATACGCCGTTTTCGGAGGAAGCATGCTGGGTATTTTCGTGTTTCTATAACCCACCGAACTCTGACATAGAGTACAGGATCTTTTTCGTGCGCACTTGTTCTTGTGCTTGCGTGTACACACGGGGGTGTTCGGACACCGAGGAGAGTCTGCACACAAAGTTGACTCTGAGAAATAAATCTCTCGCCGAACGTGGGGACGAACTCACGCTGACAGCGGCCAACTGTATACAAATCCAGCGCGCTACCGACTGAGCTACATCTCCGCCCAAGAATTGGCCAAAATGCTGCAGAGATTTGAAGTTGAGGGGGGGGGGGCTGCAATGAGGAGTGAGGGGTGGGAGAGGACCGGGAGGGTGTGTGTGTGTGTGAGTGTGCCGTGTGTGAGTGTGTGTGTATGAAGTGTCCGCTTTAAGAGCCTGTTTGTCAAAATCTGAACGTTTGCCTGTACATGAACCGACGTATGCAATGGCAATCTTAGCGTTTAAACTAGGATTCGCCGATGTATTTCCTTTGGGGGAATACAACTATCGCAAGATCCAAGTTAGAATTAAATCGTGCACCTGCAGTTTATCATGCTGGTCGAACATTGTGTTTTGATTGAGGGCTTGTTAGTGCTTGCTCGCTTGCTTGCTAGATTGCCCACTGATGGAGCCTTGCTTGATCTCTTGTTTCACTAGTGGATTGGTAGTTTAGCTGGTTGTCTTTCTATTCGCGTGCTGTGTTTGTAATACTGTTTTGTTTTCTTCTCTTTGTGTACGCCTCTCTTTGTCTGATTGCTTTGCTTGTTTGTTTGTTTGTTTGTTTGTTTGTCTACTTATTTGTTTGTTTTTCATCCCCGCTATGTTGCGTTCCGAGCAGTTCATTCTGAAAGGATATTATCACGCCAGGCGAGCTGTTACCCCGATACAAATCGACGACTGCATTCGTTCTGTCGCGCAGCCATCTACCATGCAATTTTCTATTCACAAAGTAAACCTCCCCGCCCTTCCCATTTCAACCCAGGGCTGTACGTTTCTTCTTTTCTCACGCCTGTCTTTCCGAATGGAGCAGCATAAATTCACCTCAAACTGGAGGACGAGTTTTTCCATCGTTGCGCTATTCTCGATGGCCAATTTCAGTGATCATAGCGTAGGAGTGATTAAATCAGAACAGCGCGGGTCTAAGGACTGTGGCAACAGAACTGAAATCACTCCTGCAACAATTAGCCATTGACTGGGATGGAAGGAGTTGAGTGTTGTAGAATTGCGATATATTCCGGGGTGGGTGTGTTTGCGGGGTAAAGTAAACCACAAAATTAGTGCCCCATTCATACGTGCGCCTGAATACCAGGTAGTCGACCAAGACGGCAATAAATATTTCAACGTCTACCCGTGTTGTGTTTGTGGTGAAACGGTTTGGTGGGTTTTTCGCTCCTGTTCACTGAGTGAATGCAGAGTGATGTTAAAGTTGATCCACTTTGTGCTGGTTCTGCTGTGAGTCAGCTGTTTGCAATGCAACATTTGGTGTTCAATGCAAGCCCCTGGAGCAAATTTTTGATTAGTGCTTTTGTGAACAAGAAACAATTGACAAGTGGCTCTATCCCATCACCCCCCTTCCCTCCGTCGCGATGTAACCTTGAACGGTTGAAAACGACGTTAAACACCAAATAAAGAAAGAAAGAAATCAGTGCAGATTTGAGAAAAAGTAATACATCAGACCTTCTTTTTGTGACTGAAGTGTTGAAAACATCCTTGAAAATCCGCTTACAATGTTACGTCTCAATCAATCAATCAATATGAGGCTTATATCGCGCGTATTCCGTGGGTACAGTTCTAAGCGCAGGGATTTTTATTTTTTTTATATATTTTTTTATGCAATTTATATCGCGCACATATTCAAGGCGCAGGGATTTATTTATGCCGTGTGAGATGGAATTTATTTTACACAATACATCACGCATTCACATCGGCCAGCAGATCGCAGCCATTTCGGCTAGGTCCCTGAGGTCTTCATCCCAGCTGCTCCTCACAGTCCCTAGAGCTAAACTAAAATCAGCTGGACAAAGATCATTCAGATATCAAGTCCCTACACTCTGGAACTCACTTCCCCTAGCGGTCCGCCAGTCTCCTTCACTACCATCATTTAAGATTAAACTGAAGACTCACCTTACAAATCTGCATTTTACTAAAATGAACAAAGTAATTAGGACATTGAAGCTGTGGTGTAATGTGTGCATGTGACTTGTGAGTGAAGGTGCTGAATGATAAGTTTGATTGCTGACTAGTTGTTAGTTGTTTAATTTGTTGCCCCACAGCCTATGTTACATCTTCGTTCTGTTATAGATCTGTACGCTTTTATGTGAGTTCTGTTTTATTGTCAGACTATTTACGTGTAATTATGTGTCTATTACTTATCTTACGTGTGTTTTTGTGTGGTTTTTTTCATCTTTTTAAAAACAATTTTTCCAGATTAATTTATATAACTATAAGTGGTCGTTGTCTATGAATTGTTTTTAATGCTTGCATGTTATTTCTTACGAGAAAACTTTTTATGTAAAATGTTAAATGTTAATGTCCAATGTAAAGCACCATGAGACTGACATTCGGCGGTGAACAGCGCTATAAAAGAATGTTTTATTATTATTATTATTATCATTATCTTATTACATCAGAGACATGTCTCAGATTATACATCTATGAACAATAAACTGACTAGCTGAAATTAACGCTAAATTCATTCCATGTCATACTTAATTATCCTATTGATAGGAAATTCTATTCGTTTCTTTACGATGGTAAGGCTAGCAGGAGCAAGAGTCGCGCTACCAAGGTGTGTGCGTGCACTAATGCATGTTTACAACAAACACGCTATTAGTAGTACACACTGACGTGTCCGTCATCACTCCCTCAAGCCTACGGCGTACACACAGACATACATACAGACAGACAGACACACACACTCACATATACACACACACACACACACGCACGCACGCACGCAGGCACGCACGTACGCACGTACGCACACACTGTGACACGCACGCACTGTGACACGTACGCACGCACGCACGCACACACACACACACACACACACACACACACACACACACATACACACACACACTGGCACACACACACTCACTCAGTCGCACACACTCGCATACATAAAAAGCATTCAAAAACAGAACTCAGTACAGACAGAGAGGGGGGAGAGGCGGGAACAGAACATTTCGAAGGTTTGAACAGGTCATCAGCACTTTATTCTCTCTCTCTCTCTCTCTCTCTCTCTCTCTCTCTCTCTCTCTCTCTCTCTCTCTCTCTCTCTCTCTCTCTCTCGCGAGAGCTTTTCAAGTTCAACATTTTTCTACATCAACATAATAGAAACGGTGCCAAAGTTCACAATGTCATTAAAAAAAAAACACTCTCAGAAACGACCCACTCCGCCACATTCACTTTCAGGTTTACAGATCGCATGACATCAGCCCCAAATTTTCATTTACAATATCATAAAAACTGAGCCTTGTGCAAAATGAGGAAAACCACATTGAGGTCAGTTAATTAACTTCTGATCGAGTTCGTTTGAGAACTTTTTTTGTTAACGAATGAGTGCTTTACTGAGTAAAGTCGTCTCAAAGACGTCATTACAAATAGAATCAAAGCCGATCTGTGCTACAGCGAGCGTGGTAAATTAAACATTCATAATATTGTTCAAAGTAACTGAACTATTCTCACCAATTAAAATTATAAAATCTGTTTTGTTTTTGTTTGTTTGTTTGTTCGTCTGTGAGTTCGTTTTGAATTCGCAGTCCTCGATCGTGGTTTTACACTTGCATAAGTCTCTGCTATGCGAAAACAAAAAATTCGTACTTTTTATTGATGATGAATCACTGTTGGAACTCAAGCGTACGGAACACACTATGTTCCCCCACCAGTATACACCTCCGCGCGAATACACTAAATGCCAATTTTACAGTGGGGGGTAAAACGAACATTCTCGCTTTCGCAATGAATAGCAAGAGCAAAGTCATAAAAAAGCGCAGGAATGTGTGCACTCAGGTGGCGTAGAACCCGTGTAAAATTTATCACTTTGGCATGCGCTTTTATATTCTACTCAACTGTTAGTTTAGTTGCTGGATCGAGTCATTTGACGGTATGAAGCGAGAGGGGTAAGCGTACAGGGGGGAGGGGGGAGGGTAGGAGAAGAGAGAGAGAGAGGGAGGGAGCGGAGAAAAAACAAGAGAACGAGCGAAAAATTAATGAGAGATAGAAGGGAGAGGGAGGGGGCAATTTTGAAGAAACAGAAAATGTGTGTGTGTGTGTGTGTGTGTGTGTCCGTGCGTGCGTGCGTGTGTGCGTGCTCGTGTGTGCGCGAACGTACGTGCGTGCGTGTGTGCGTGTTTATGTGCGTGCGTGCGTACGTGGGTCTACCTGTCTGTCTGTGTCTGTGAGTGTATGGGTGAGAGAGAAAGAGTGAGAGTAAAACAGACAGACGGGCGGAGGACACGTCGATCGCTGCCGGGGGAGCCAAGAATGTAAGCATTTCCACCCCAACCGCCGCAACAACTACAACAAAAACAACAACAACAACAGTAGCGGAGCACTTGTACCACCAGCCCCTCGTCCACGCCTGATTTACTACACCCCATAGATAGGACATCGACTTGAACAAGTGACAATTACCATGTTATCACCCTATCGCAGACGGGTGTATATTAACTGTTATCACCACCTGGCCTCGTTAACACCCCACTCAAAGGCGTGGGAGACCAACCAGCTACTGGTACCGCCGTATAGTACAGTGTATCTACCCCAAAGTTAATGAGATCACGTGCGGATTATGGCTCGTTAACTTCTTGGGAAGGGGTTCGTGTGAGCGCCCAGTATACCCTGCCCCTCTCCCCCCCCCCCCCCTTTCTTTCGTTGCGATTGTTGTTTTTGCTACATAATTATAGCCTTTGTTTTAGTTTCCTTTTTGACACGAGTGTCAACTTAAGAAATTCATTCTACAACAAAAATCTTATTTTGCACATAAAGCAGCTAGGCTGTTGCTAGTTGGTATGCGTCCAAGCGGCACTGAGTGAAAGCCGATGCTTTAATTCCAAGTACAATCAAAACAGATATGCTACGGTAAACATGATCGGGTACGCAAATAAGGACGGTATATCTAGTGTTTCTTCGGGTACGTCCTTATTGTTTATACTTCTTTGGGGACATAATTCACCCACACACATTTTCAGCATTTTTGGGGCGGCAAATTCTTGTGCGAAACTCAGCAGGTCTTTGCGTGCAAAGAATAAAAAGGCTGCATGCACCTGCTTATCTAGCTTCTAAAGTGGAAAGCACTTTACTTTTACGCAGTTTATCTACATGTAGAACGACCTTATTTTACTTTTAGTCGATCAGTATATCTTGATGACCTAGGCTTATCTAAAAGCAATCAGTCCTCCGGCGTAAAATCCTGTCTATCAAGGGCTTTGTATAGCGAGGTCAGTAGTGTCTTGCGCGCGAGGAATTTCAACGACGTACGTTGAATGAAATCGTTCCCGTCATGTGGAATGCAAATCATTAACGATATCGTTCTTGTCAAGTCGATTACCAATCAGTAAAGATAAGAGGACAGTTTTCATAAACCTGGTTACTTATTGGTGTGCACTGCGACGGGAGGTCGTGAGTTCGAATCCCGGTCGCTGCCGCCTGGTGGGTTAGG